>NW_009710644.1:0-14106 GCF_000703405.1 Apaloderma vittatum | reverse complement strand
TGGAGGGGGTCGGTTCCTGTAGCTGACGGGCCAGTCGCGGGGGTGAGCCTCCAGGGAAGGTGTGCAATAAGAGGTAAATATAAAAGCACCCCGAGAAGGCAGCAGACTGTTATAAAAGCGCCCCGAGAAGGCAGCAGACTGTCAAGATTTTAAAGATATGGGAGAAACTCAAGGGCTTTGGGTGACTGTCCCTCTCCCCTAAATTATCTCAGAAACTTTGGGGGCCCGGATCCCATCTTCTGAAGAATATAGCAGCACAATCGTCACTGACAATACCACAGCCAGCCCTCTGCGTATGTTAGGCTCTTCAGAATAGCTCTTCAGCCCAGAGTCCTCAGCCACCCATTTGAGTGGGTGCAGGAGGGAACAGCCTGTGCAGGTTTGTGTGTGAGGAGCACTGGTCAGAGCCTTTTCTAGAGGTAATCTCAAATGAGAACATTTTGCTTCAGTTTCATTCCACTAAAGATATATTTACATTTAAACAATTATTGGGAAAGTAATTTTAGAAAGTCACTTTTTTTTTTTATAGGAGGTCTCTTTTATTTTTGAGGCATTTTTCTGCTCTTTTACAAGCTTACAGCATTGCATCCTTGCTGCTTCCACCGAGTCTGTGGAACTGAAAATGGGGGGTGACGCATAGCAGAGAGGTGACCACAAAAAATACCCTTACTCAGTGAGTTCTTGTTCTGAAGGATTGTAGCTGTGCTTACTGGTGTGAGCTGATCGGCGCTTCGGGTGGGTTTGAAAGGATCTCCGCTGTTGCTGAGAAAGAATTTGACTCATCAAGGACTTCATCTAATTGACTGTCTGCTAGCTAGGGAGCTGCTCCCTCCTATGAAATCACCAAGATGGTATCACTGCAGTTGGGCATGGATTGGGTTCCTTTTTCCCTGTCAGGGGTTTCTTGCTAAGTCCATTTCAGTTTGGGTTTGCTCTGGCTGAACAGTAGGTTACAGCAAGATTTTTTTTCATTAAAAATTGAATGAAGTTAAAATAAACCATGGATCTGTTTCAAAATCTTCCTTTCCTCAGCTTAGGAAGGAAGGAAGGCAGGCTTTCACCGTAATTGCAGAGGAATTGTAGTTAATTGCATATTAAAAACAACAAAAGTTTCTTGGAGATGCTGAAGTATCAGTGGATTGGGGTTTCATTTAAATTTAAGGCCTTTCTCCCCTCTTGCTTTTTCTCCTGCTTAGTTCTGTACTAACTAACCCATGTTGTGGGGAACAAATTCCACTGTGCCAATGCCACTTCAGCTGAAGGCGTGCTGGTCACCTGTCTAACCCATGTGAACTGGGAGCTGTGTTTGAATCTCTCATTAATTTGACTGGGATTTGATTTTTCTTTTGGAAGTAATTAACACTGCGCTTACCACTGCTTTTCATTGTTTTCTCTGTCCTTGGGAGCGTGGTGGATGTAAGAAATACCAGGCATGTTTCACCCTTGCTGTGACTCCCCCAGCTTTCAGTAGGGTGGCTGTGGGGAGGCTTTCCTCTAGAAGCCAGAAATGCTGGATTCTTACAAAAAGATGAGCATTAGCTGGGGATGGTGGGTTCTTGTTGCAGGATATGGGAGGTCTGATTCTGCTAGTAGTGGTAACTAACTGACATAACTGTGCACGTTGTTGGGGTTTTTCTCCCTCCTTTTCATTTCTACTCCCTCTAATCTTCTTCTGCGTGACCTATTGAGATGGCAAATTCTTCAGGAATTCCTACTACAATTTTTCCACCATGCAGACCACGGTGGTGCCTTGGTCTTTGTGGCATCCCTTAGATGATTACAGAAAACCAAACAGCACTGACACTTCAAGCTAATCATGCCATTTCTGTTGCATCATAAAGACAATAAGCAGACAGATTTTGCTAACCTTTGCAGCCTGCGCCAGCTGCACTGTGCACTGGTTCCATGCGTCGTGCCTTTTCACTCCAGACTGAATCAAGTCCTGTAGTTTAGCTGCTGTGCTGCTTACGAGTCTGGAAAATTGAAAAAGCATACTGTATGTGAATACAGCAACCCACATGCACTCATTTCATGCACAGACTCATGTGTCATCATATGGCAAAGTGGCGTTTCTGACATTTGAAGTTATCTACATCCAGTATGAGCGAACTTGGATTGTGCAAAATCTAAGTACAAATTGGGAGAAGCACCCAGACCATCCCGGTGCTGTCTTCTCAGTTTCCAGGTAGCTTACCAGGGGGTCTGTGGAGTTTTTCTTGGGTTGTGTAAGGAGAATTTGCAAAACAAAACAAAGCAGTGATAATATTGGACTGCTGTTCTGTTTCTGCTTTTCTACACAGGGATCCAAATCCTGCTCCCATTGGCACTGAAGCTGTTGGAAGAATGGCTCTATTTGGACATTGATTTTCAGAGGTGACACCCATATGGCCCATAACTGTGCACATAATGCGACCACTCATGATGCCACTTTTATTTGTGTTGAGTAGTTGAAAGGCTACAGAGAGAGGAAGAGGCTCTCTGTCGCTGTGGTGTTAGCTGACAACAAACAGCAGTTTCACAGGTATGTGAAATTTTAATTTTGTGTACAGAATTGCAGAGAGTCTAGTTTCTTGAAGGTTTTACTGGATGGCAAATCAGTGGTGTGATATGGGATTTATTTAAATAGCACCATCAGTTCAGTATAGAATCAGCTCTGGGGAATATAGCTGTGAGGTAGGACATACCTTAAAAACTTCTGATGTTCTGAATTTGCAAGCTCTGTATTGAACATTTGACATTATTTTACCTCCCTTTAAAGCAAGCTCTTAATACATTTCTGATGTCAAAGAGAGAAACCCCATGTCGTGTCCTCCATACTGACCTGGCTGCCGCATGTTGATAGGCTGCAGTGTAAGTATCTGGACTGAGAAAATCCAACTTGTTCTTGGCTGGACACTTGCCGGGTTTCAGTGCAGCCAGGTAAGTGACAGATGGCGGGACAGGCTGGCCAGCACTGGCTGCCATGAAGCACTTAATCAGGAACCTGGGAAGAGGGTAACTGTCAGAGCAGGCTATGGTTGTGATCCCCAAGCAGCAAACGGTCATGCAAAAAGTCAAGTGGGCTTGGGTGAGGAGCAGCAAGGTGTGACCCATCCCATCAGTGGTCCCGAATGGACTTGACCAAGCAATGACCTCTTGTTCTGCGTGTTCTTCACAATAACCTGATCTGTGATGGGTCTCAGGGGTCGCCTGTGTACCATGTTTCATTCTACAGCAATCTGTAGCAATGAATTTGTAGGAAGAAACTTGCTGTGGCTATGAGCAGTCTCAGCAGCATGGTGATTAGGTACGTTAGCAACTTTGCGGCCTGAGTCTTAATGCTCTGGGAGTCTTCATGGTGGTTGGGTCTTACCTTCTGTGATCGCCAACACACAATCACGTCATGTTGACAAACATGAGACCCTTTCTTGGGGCTAAACGTGTGTCCAAGGAGCATTCCCCACTCTCTTATTTTTTTGGCACCTCTGCTATGACCTAGACTGACCAAGTTTAGAAGTAGAAGGTTACAGCATTTCTCTTAACTTTGCTACCAATCTTGCAAGAAGAAGCAGTAATGAGGGCAGGAGTGTCTGTGTGCAAGTACAGAGCTATGTGGTAGCATCTCTGTCCCTGGGAAGTGTATTGGTTTTCTCCTTCTAGTGAAAACACACATTATTAAAATTTCAAGTAGCTGTGGTTTCTTTCTCCTCTATTTCATCTGCTCTGGATAATCATCAGTCTGCATGTTCAGAGGGAAGTGGTGTGTTCTTGGAGCGTGACTCATCTGCTTTTGGTATCCAACAACTTTGCCTTCTCTGAATCAACCTCACTTTACCAATACATGTTACATGGCTTGCTTAGAAAATAAACCACAAAACTTGTATAGCAATGCTTTTGCTGTGCTACTAGACAAAGAAGAAAATGAAGTTATGCAGAACAGCACCTGTATACATCCCAACCCAAAAATAGAAGAGAGAATCTGATTCCCACGCACCTCCATGCCTGTGAGACAGAAGATGTGAATAGTTTATGTCCCCAGCTGTATTTTTAGAAGGTGCTGTGAGAAAGGAGTAGCTGGTTTTACTGGTTTTGGAGAAGAAGCAGTAGAGGCTGAATAAATGAGGGGGCAGGCTTTTAGGTGAACAGATTTGAATTGTTACCTGGCAGTTTGCAGGAACAAAATGGTGTTTTCCCCTTCATAAATACAAGAGGCAAGTATTTTAGTGTATAAAGAAGGGAGTCCACTCAGCAAGGAGTAACCGTGTCCACCACACGCCCGGAGGCAGATCTCCACTGCTGAAGTGCTGTACTGGGTAACTAAGGCTTTAAAGCCTGAAGAAAATGCATGGAGCTGTTGGGGGGGGAACAAAAAAAAAGAAAAAAAATCAGAATATTAGTGGTGAAAATGTTCTAAAAGAGCCCTCAGAATAAGTTTCCTTTTTTAAAAAGTTTTGTTCAGTTTCTGGGCATGAACTCCCTGTCAGATCCTCCGTTGTATGCACCCAGCTCCCTGAGCCTGGCCTTTGGGTTCTGCCTGGGGTGCTGCACACCCTCGTGCTGGGCACGCTCTGGTCAGTTTGTATGTTTTGGAGTTTCTCAGTCAGCAGTGGCTCTGGCAGCCTTTGATCAGAGTGTGTTTTCATTTCAGACTTCCAGTTGCAAAATCTTATATCCTATCTAATAAGTCACATTTTTCGTTTTGGCTCAGAACTGTGTATTTGTATGTGGCATTGTGAAATAATGTTTTGTGGCACCAGCTGCTTGGGACAAGGATTTTATCAAACGGACATGCTTTTCAAGGACTTTTCCCTCTGCAATAGTTCCCAAAACAAAAAATTTGGGGCGGTAAAGCACATGCTGTTGCTGACTGGTTGTGGACCTAGAACACGCCATTCGATTTCTTAGTGCTCCCTCTTTCTCCAGTTATCTATTGGTGAGAGGAATGCTTGTCCAGTCTGCTAAAAGGCTTCAATATTTAGAAATGAGAAGTGCTGTATGAGCTAATCCCGCTGCAGCTCACCTCCGGCAGCGTGTCGAAGTTCTTGCTCTTGATCTCTGTGTAGCCCCTCTCCAACAGCCCCTGCAGGTAGTTGTTGATGAAATGAAAGGCGTAGCCTGTTGCCAGCTGGGGCAGCAGCTTCTCTTGCTGAGTCTGGTAGTCAAGGATTTTTGCTTCTTCTTCCCTGTTGGAAGACAGCTGATGAAGTAGGGGAAGTGCAGACACAGGCATAGCTACTGTTAGTTTACCTATCGCTTGACGAAAAAATGGCATTTTTTTGTTACTAAGCAGCAGTATGTGAACAGGACTGAGCTGATGTCATGGCAGCTTGCTAAGCTGTTACAGAAACAAGCCGGCCTAGGAAAAAAAGCGATTTTTCTGCTGTGTTGGTGAACCAGCCAAACAGAGTAGAAAAGGCTCTGGATGCTCGGTCGTTACAAAGGGAACGGGGACTGTGGGAGAGGATGAGGATGAGGCCTTCAAGGCGGGGGCACTGCTCCCTGAAAAACTCCTGCTTTTCCAACTGGGTGTTTGTGGCCCTGGCTATAGCTCGGTTTCTCTGAAAATATTTGAGTCTAAATTATTTTAAGCTTCCTGAGCTGTTGTTTTCTTTATTCTTTACCACTTTTTTCTGTGGTTAGTACACTTAGGACTTCAGATGATGGAATTGGTTGTTACCAGCAGCTCAGCACGCTGTGCTCTTGTGTTTAGCTTGTGTTTGAACCAAGCCACATTCTCATTAGGACCTTGCTTTCGAAGGGAGATTTAAGTAGAAATTTTGAAATCCATTCAAAAGAAAATATCAATTTAAAAAATACAGGGATTCTTACCAGGCTATAAAATTCAGTGTTACAAAGTATGGATATTGGAACTGAGGACTTTGGAAGGTGTTTTAATGTTGCACCCACTAGTAGGATCCTAAGGAATAAGAATTCAGCATCTTGTCTTCTTTGTCTGGGTTCTGTTGAGTTATGTGATTACACGGGAAGACCAGATATAAGAAAAATAAGCTGCCTGTTTGAACCACTGAGCTATTCAAACTATGAATCTTATCTTAGAAAGAACTGTAAACATTCTCTTGTACTTTGACTGAAGCTTATTAATGTAAATAATGGGGAAGCGTGTTTGGAATACCCTGTCTGGGCCAGGAAATAAGCCAGTGATGTACTGAAAGATAAGATGAAGCACAGAAATGTGGGCTGGTGTGGGGCAACAGGGTGTTGGATCCCCTTCCCACCGCTGCGGACTTGCGTGGCGTTACCCAGGCTTTAACTTGGACTGCCGGCGAACCACGGAGTATCGTATGGCAATGGTGCAAGCTTTCAGTAGAGGTATTAAAACTTCATCCCCAATGAGGGAAATGCGCACTGTAGTCATTGTAAAATAATTAATCTTCTGTGACCCCTGTCTCACATAGGTGCCATCTGGTTGAACCTAGAGTACAGAGAGGACATTAAATGCCACCTTCTTCAATACTTCAGTACCAGGATGGTTGTGTAATTTTTGTGCATAGAATAAAATGGACACTGAAATCCTTCACTGAATGCAAAACTAAGTATTTTTATGTACAATGGATGAAACATAGCGATTTGAAGAAAAAAATTCTTACTGCTTCTGGCTCAGATTCTGCCTGTCCCGTGATCCCCAACCTCTGGTTGTGGAATTCCTGACACTGAGTTTCGTTTAGGCTTCAGGGAGATTCTGCCCTTGATAAAACCAGAGACTTGCAGACAGCTCAAAGGAACATCTTTGTCCTGAATTTAGGCAGGTCCTTGTGTCTCTCTGGCTGTGCAATCAGAGTCTGACGGGCAAGCCTGTGATACGAGTCCGTACATACCTCACAAAACTTGTTCAGCATGTTCTCCCTGGGGACGCGCACATTCTGCAGCATGAGGTAGCCGTTGTCAATGTGCTCAAAATTCATTTTGGGACCGATGTCTCCTGCAGTTATGCCTGCAGTGGGAGAAAACATAGCCTGCTTATTTCCACTTGAACTTTTTTCCTCCCCATTTTGTGTCAGGCTGAGGATCTCAGCTCTGCTTCTTCCCCAGGGTGAGTGATCTTGCCTGAGGCTTGAGTGCCTGTGGTAGTTTGTTTCCATGATCCATCTTTTTACCCATGTTGGTTGAGGTCAGAACTCAGGTGTTAAAGCAGAGGTGCTCAGAGCAGCCCAGGCTTCTGGTTAAGAAGCAGGCTTGGTCTGGATATGCCTGAGAATACATTAAATTTTCCTTTAGATAGAGAGGTTGGGATTAATGGTAACTATGCCATGGGTACCTCTCTTGGTTTTGTTTTGGCAATTACAACTCTCTCTCCCTGGGCTCAATTTCAGAAAATATTTAAAGGCAAAATAGGCAGAGCACCTGCAGAAGTGCTGCCGGGTCTGGGGTCATTTACCTGGGCAGAGTGAGTGGTCCTGAAGGCTGCGTATCTGCACGATGAAGGGATGCACGCCGTAGCACTTCCCCTGGACGTACAGCTGAGCAAAGACCACGGTGTGAGTTGCTGATCTTCCCACTGTGAAAAGAAAAACATTCCCATTCCCTTACGACGAGGTACAATAGAAAAGCTTCCACAGTTAACTGCAGTCAGTGCTAATTGTGTGTTAGGTCTCGCTAACATACAGGTCAGTGTAGGTGTGATCCACAGATGCTGGAAGCTGGAGATTGCTTAAATCTGTGCTCTGAGCCTGCTCGTGACTCTCAGAACTTGCATCATTCTTCTGCCTCTGCTGCTGCCTGTGAGGCTTGGATGAAGAGTTTGTATCATCAGATGAGAAAAATATAAGTAAAGTTCATGCAGTGCTGAGAGAGCAGGAAGTGCCGTGGCCATTACAGAAACTCCAGTTATTTTCTGTGAAATACTTGGCTGAAGAGAGCTGTGAATTTCACACTTAAATCCTGTATGCTGAGACTGGCTGATGTCTTGAATTCTTTATGCTGATAACCTCCCTGCACTTTTTGATTGTACGACTAATATTTATAAAGAAGAGGAGATCGATTCCTGCAAGAGTTTCCCTGAGCATAGTTCTCCAGCCCTGCCACCCAAGGGCTTTTGATAGGTGATAGTGGTTCCCTTCTGGCCTCTGAACTTTTTGTACAAAACCCTTTGGTCTCTTACTTGCCTCTTCATGTGTGCATCTCTTTCTGAAGTCCTCTGTTAGCACCTGGGCCCTCAAACACAGAGCTTGAGCAGGGCAGACTGAGTAACTGAAGGAGGCAAATGAGGGAAACCAAAATATTTCACGTGGTACTTACTGTCTCCAGGCCACCACTTCATGGCAGAGATCTTTGGTGTGTTCAGTATAAACTCCTGTGTACTGATGTCAAAGACTGCTGTTGTTTCCAAACCCTGAAGATAAGTTCCTTTTAAAAAAAATAAAAATAATTACATATATGCACCTATATATTTACATTTCCTGATGTATCACAAGGGTGGAGAGAGTGGAGGATCCCTGGAGCTGGTGTGGGCATTACCAGGGTTTTGTGGTTTACCCTCCTGATGAGAACCGTGGAACCCCACATCATCTTCTGCAAAGATCTTTTGGGCTACAGGGTATTCAGGGCAAACTGCCTGCTTCGTGGTGGCTCCAAGAACTTGCGCAAGTCGCCTGGCTGATCCCCTCCACTGATGGTGGCTGCCTGCTATCTAACCATGACCTGTCACCCTTCCTCATGTTATTTTTCTTCTCGCTGGCAAAACCAAAGCCAGCGCCTTGCAGAGGAAATCAGTCTCTAACAGAGAGGTGGCATTTCCTCCCCAGCCACCCCTGTCCCAGTGAAGCATGGACAGCTTGAACTCAAATTCCTCTAACAACCTGGGCCAGAACTTACTCTTCTACAGAAACGCTACATTTTCTCCACAGCCTTACCGTGCCCTAGTTCAGTCTGGGCGTAGCTTCCAATGAGCCGATACTTGGTGGCCAGAGGAACCCATTTGGCGATCTGTTTGTCAGAGCCCAGCACTGAAATACTTCTTATGAAGATGCTGTGAAGGAGAAATGCGACGTCTCCTGACAGCGCCCTGTGGAGAAGATACAAAGGGTGTATTTGCATGGATGAAGTTCCAGGGATGAGATGAATGAGGCGGTCACCAGGCGGTGCCACCTTCCACCTTTTGATTTCTGCCTTGTCATACCGTACCCCATGTCCACCATCAACACGGTACTGCAAGGAAAGTGCTCTTCCAAGCTGCTTCTTCTGTAATACAGTTTGCCTAAGTGTTTAAGCTCATTATTTCCCTTGCTTTTGGAGGAATTATCTGTTCTGAGTAGCAGATGCTGAGCTCCTGAAAACACAGCGCAGCTCCAAAGCTTCCCTATAGCTCTGACAGCTTGTGAGCCCTTTGTATCTTGCTTTTATTTCATAAGAATTTTTTTTTTTCTGGATTATTTAAGTCACATTCTAAGGCTGAGCTAAAACAACCCCACCATCTTACCCTAAAACCCCACCACCCTGGCAGTTCACTGGACTGAATGACATACGAAGGAATCTGAGACCTGAGTTTCCTGAACATTTCCCAAGGAAATACCTTGGTACGTTGGGTTGTTGCTGTACTCTTCCCTGGGTGTTTGCTGTGAGTCACTGTCAGGGAGCAATACTGGTGTTCATGGAGATTTGGCCTTACTTGAGATGGTTTTTTTCTGGTGTGGAAAAATTCAACTATATCCTTGTAACACCTGGTTTATTGTCTGGTCAAGCCCAGTGCCAGCTGACAGGGCTGCATACATCCCAAAAAGCACTATTCCAGAAGCTGTGTGTGGGAACTTGGGTGCAGTAATTTCCATGATGCAAATGAGAAACTCATTTGTTTTAAAGTATTTTTGTGTGTGAGAAACCCTAAGAAAATATGAGCAATACAGTCCCTTTTCCTGCGGTTTCTCAGAGTATGGTTGAATCACCTCATAGATATAAGTAAGTATATGAGCTTTCACACATAAAGGCTTTGCTGTTCTCAGTAGCTTGTACGGCTGTTAGCACGTTCCTTTTTGCAGTCCTCTAGTGAGTGCCTCATTCTAGATAGGTACCTTTTATTGTTAACAAATGGCTACGACCTTCCTTTATACTGGCCCTGAGAGAGAATCAGTCATGCTGCAGAAGTGCGGGGAAAAACACGAACAAAGAAGTTAAAGGGCAATTGCTCTGATTAACAGAAAAAGTCTAAATGAACCCTTGGCAGCTCATCCAGAAATCATGTTACTTTAACTGCAATTTTAACAAGCTGGCTTTTACATGTGCGCAAGGCACCAGGACTTTGTCAGTGAGAGCTTGGTGCTCCCCGGGTGTGTCCTGCGAGCAGCTCTGCTCTTCATCCTGCAAAATCCAGCAGCGAAGGGCTGGCCCCACCAAAACCCTTGGCATCGGGGGAGGTGGATAAAAGCAAGCCTCGGTGGGAGAGACACTTGAATTTTTCCAGGTTTTAAAAATCTGCTGGGATTCTATTTCTTTTTTTCTTTTGAGGGACAAATGGGAACCTGCTTTTTATTGGGGATGTAAGGATCAGGTCGAAGAGCTCTTGATGGAAGATTTCCCCCTTTATCAGTCCCACTCACTGTAGGCAGCAAAGAGCTTAGCACAAAAAATTGTCATCTTTCATGGCATCAAATATTGGAAAGTGACTTTGAGTGTCAGCAGTGGTTCGTAAGGTGCAGGCATTGCCCTTTGGAATGACGCTATCCAACTTGCACCTTCTTACTGGGTAGGTAACCCCATCAAATTGATGGTGTGTGCTGGGCAACACCAAACTGGTACTTTTATTTAGCAAGGCAGGAAAGAAGGAGGGGTGAGCAATTAAAATGAAAATATGGAGCTGAACCCCATGCAAATGTTAAGAATTATTTTTTTAAAGAAAGGGATTGTGAGAAGTATTTTATTCCATTTACCTGCAAACTAAGTTGGGTGGGTTTTTTGTTTTGTTTTTTTAAATACAGTATGGGTTTTCTAGTCAGAGAAAAATGTAATTTTTAATTTATCTGGAAGTCAGTAACATAACTGAAAGTGCACCACTTCCTATTCTGATTATACATTTTAAAATGTCTGAGGGGTGGTATGAGAGCTGTAGCACAGGTTAGGAGCTTGCTAAAGCAGAAGTATCACACTGGGGATGTGAACAGCTGTGATCTATCATGCTGTACTCCTGTGCTGCTCTTTGAGAAGTTCCCTGCTATGTATCATCATTTTCCCTTTTCCCGAGCATGCTGCTAAAGTAAAAGCCTGCAGCACATCCTTATCAAAACCTTATCTGTCAGCTGTTGGCCTCTTCCAGCCTTCACTAAAGCTGATTCTTGTTGGCATACAAAATTTCTAACAAAAAAAATAGTTGTTAATTTAAAAGAAAAAGAAGTGATAAACATCACCTGTAAATGTACTTAAATTCAGGTCCATCTTGAGTCCATCCCATCTCATGCATTTTTTTCTGGAGGTGAACCCCTTTTCTGACTGCTGCTTCGTACCTCTCGTTCTGGCTCTGGAAATACTGATTTTCTCTGCTGAATATGGGGTCGCATTCAATGGCTTCAACTGCAAAGCAACACAGAGGAGTTAGTTCTCCTCGGGTTGGGGAGATGTGGGCAGCACCTCGAGCCCTGCTCAGGAGGAGGTGACGGGGCTGGGATCGTGGATACCGATGATGTGACTTTGTTGGGGGACTGCAGGCAGGTTTTATTTTGCCAGTGCTGGCTCTGATGGCTGTCATGCCTAACTCTGCAGAACAGTGGGTTTGGGGAAGGAGGAAGGAAACCTAGTGAGCCTGAGAGAAGGGTCCGTTGAGTGCAAACAGTGACTGTGCAGGGTAAGGAGGTGACGCTGGGCTGCAGTTACCTGGATTGTGCTCAGCCTGGGCTTTGCCAGCACTTCACAGCCTTGTGAAGCAACTCTTGGGTTTGCTCTTTCTGTGGTAGCCTGTGAACCTTCCTGCTGCTCACTTTTTAGCTTTGTTTGGAACTCAAGTTCTTAAACCTGACTATTTGAATCATGTGCTTTGGTTAGCTTTGGTAGCTAACTTGCTTAGCCTGAGTAGCTAGATTGCTGAAGCCTTAGGCTGCAAGCTGTAACCTAGAGATCAGTGAACTTAAACTTAACTCTTTCTTAATCACAGGAAAAATGGCAAGGAATAGTTCTGCACAACTCTGACATAATGTAACTGAGCTAACTGAATATGACATATGTAATATTAGTGAGGACTCTATGCTTCACAATATGAATTAGCGTGTCCTTTACAATCAAAGGAAAAGGAACTATAAAGTGAAGAAATGAAGAAAGAGACTTTTCTATGTGGCGTCAGCATAGGACAGGTGAGTTTCCAGGTGCACATGAAACAAAGATTATGAAACTGTATAAGTAGGTAAAGTCACCCACACCAAAAACTCCAATCACCAAAAAGGACAAGTAACTTAATTTGATTGGAGAAGAGACACATGCTTCTCATGTGAACACCTCATGTGTTACAGTGTGAGGCTTTAAAAAGCACAGGGAAGTAACTGAGGGGTCCCTCTGCAGAGACACCCAGCTCGCTCTTATCTTGCTGGTATTCCGTTCTATTAAATAATTTATTTTTATGAGATTCAGTGCCTGAGACTATGCTTCAGGAGGCCTAGGGTATAAACTGCACTTCTTTAAGAGTCTTGAAACCTTGAATCCATTCCCATTTAAGGTTATACTGAGCTCCAACTGCACCATGAAGCGTGTGATCCCAGTGGCCTGTGCCATTTCCATTTGATAAGGGTATAATATGGATGCAGTTACAAAGACAAAAGAGATTTTTTTTTTTCTCTCCTCTGTTCTTTCAGAGCATGCATTGTTTCTGGGCACACCCATCACAAGTGAGAGCAGCTCAGCCTGGCCAAGTCAACCCATGCAAGGAATTCCCCACCTGGATGAGGCTGATATGCTGAGGAGGTAGTCGGCTGCGGTTCCCCCATGGTGTGTGTGGCTGTGCAGCAGCTCTGGCCCCCGTGTGCATCCCCCTCCCACAGAGTGCTCACCTGTGGGACCCTCAACCCTTGTATTCCAGTTTAACCAGACTTGCCAGAGATACTGGAGGTGGGGGCAGGGAAGGAGAAAAGCTTCAGGCAGCAGGAGTGGCTGCAGAGGAGTTGATTTACTCTTATCTCCATCTCCATGCTCCCACTCTTAAAAGAGGTGGGCAATAAGAAGATACCCGGGAGCAGACAACCCACTATGCTGCAAGGGAGGAGCAGAAGCAGCAGGGACACAGGTGTGCTCCATCCCAGCCCGCAGCCAGGGGCCTCACAAAGTTCACTCACCCACTGCCCTCCGAATCCGAGTGCGCTCTGCACCACCGTCCAGCAAGGCTGTCAGCTTTTCCACGCTGAAGGAGGCTGTTTGCCTCTCGCTGGCGAGGTCAGGATTGATGCTGCTGGGGATCGAGCCCTGCGAGTACTTGCTGGTCTCCAGCAGAGCCATCCTGGAGGCTGAGCTGCTCTGGGCAGGGATGAAGCTTGTCAGGCTCTTGGAACCCCTTCAGTGGGTGGTTGATGAAGATGTTGGGCACAGCAAGCAATGTTTTCGGTAGGTTGGCCAAGATATTGCACCTGCACAGGGAGTGCGTAAATATTTAGGCACTGTCTTGTCCTCGTTACAATGATATTGATAATGAAAATTTAGGGCAATGTGAAGATCCTTTTTTTTAAAAACATAAAATCTTTTTCCCCCAGTCTGTCCCCAGTATTTTATGAGAAGTTACTGTGGGAATATTCCACCACAATGTGCTTAAGGGAGTTTCTGGCCCCGTGGGTGTCTGCTGAGAGGCTCCGGGACCTGCTGGCAGCTCTCCCCACGCTCCGTCCTGCCTCCCACGGGGCTTGGCTTTACATTAACTCCTAACTTTGCAATTCCCATGTTATCAGGATTTGTTGCAGGATACTAATTAAAAAACAAAACAAAACAAAACGATGGTGCATGGAAAATAAAGCACTTTTTTTCCCTTATAGAAGCTGCCTGCCTTCCTCAACTGTTTTAATACTGTAAGAAGTTTAAACTCTGGAAGGTTTCACAAATACGTTCTTAATTCCTGCTTTTCAGCTATTCAGACCTTTAATTCGAGGTGCCTTGTTGTCCTGGGAGGAAGAAAAGCCTCAGAGCAGGGCGCTCAGTACACAGGGCTGAAGT
>NW_009710643.1:0-7248 GCF_000703405.1 Apaloderma vittatum | reverse complement strand
CCCCGCCTCAGGGCAGGAGCGGAGGCACGGGGCAGATGCGGGCCTCTTCACGCCCGGTTTCCAGGCAAGAAAGGGCAGCGCTTCGCCGCCGAAGCTGCTTCTCGTCTGGCCGGCATTCGAGCAGAAGCGCCGTTACCAGAAAGGAAAAAGCAGCGGTGACACCGTTCTCGCTCTTCACTCGGCTGGAGGAGTTACTGCCGCCCCTGCGGACCTGGCGCTCGGCTCCTTAACTGACCAGCGCCAGAACACCGATTCGCCAAACTGCTGTCAGAATAGCTTGCTTGTGCCAAAAGTGAATCAATCCCACGTTGTTCCGTTAAGCACTGCTGTGTCACTGCTAATTAAATATTTAGAGTTTACAGCCTTCTAATCATGTGGTTATTAGCCTTACTGTCCCTTCCTCTCCATCTACAAAATGGGAAAATCGCACCCAGAAAAACTAAAGCTGAACTTTACAACTGTTTCTGATTTTTTTTGTGTCTTGGAAGAGAAGACACCAAAATTTGAGATGTTCATGATGCTCAAGGACCTACAGTGTCACATGAAGACAACAGGAACATTTACATCCAGTACCCAATGTAGGCCAAATTTCCTAGGTTCTCTAAAGTGGACACTCAAAATAATCTTACTTAGGAAATTATCGTTAATGAAGTGTGTCAGGGGTCTTAAAAAGCAAACTAATTAGAGTGGGAAATGCATTCATCTCCCTACTGTTGCAACACAAAGTACAACAGGTCCCCAAATCCTGATGGAGAGTTTTGAACTCTAATAAAACATAAATGTTCTATTTGAATATATAATGGCCATAGCCTCTGATTCATGTTGAACAATAGATTATTCCTAGTTTAACAATTTCAGTACCTAATAGCCAAACCTGTTTTCTAACTGAAAATGGGAGGAGCAGGTATACCATCACAGGTAAATATAAGAACAGCAGTAACACAGCTGAGTCTTGTTGGTCCCATCACTGTATTTTAAATAATAAGTCAATTTTTAAAAAAAATTAAGTTATAGATTCCCTCATAAACAAGCACAGAAGAAAATGTAAAGCAAAATATAAATAATTTTAATGTATTATATCTATTTATAGTAATTTGCAACATCCAACCACATATTATGAATATTAAGGTACAGAGTCCAAATGAGGTACCATCAAATATTTCTAGCTTTTTACCAGTTCAGCAAAATAGGATCAGAAAAGTAGTTTTTTCTGTAAAATTAAACAGCTTTTTATGAAATAGCATGTATGATACCTCAACAGCATTTGTCAATGGCGCTTTACAAACTTGTAAATATTCCCAAGCGCCCAATCTTCTTGCTTGCACTATCACATACCTGCAAGTTCTACTGTTAATGACATCTTCAAGGCATGACCTACCACTACAGTTTTTCTGATCATTTTCCAGGGAACTTCTAGATATCCTGACATATAACTGGAGCAACAGCAACCAGGGTATCCCTGGAAAAATGGTCAGTTATCACTTGTGGTCATTCATACATCAGCTTTATACAGCCTGTGCCACAAATCCAATTCATAGTCACATCATGTGGGTGCTAGGGAGCCCACATGGGTTTGCTCAGCCTCCCTGACACCTTCTAGACTTGCTCTGCTTGCGTGGGCAGCTGACTTGTGCCTTCATATGTTTTGGCTTCAGAAATTCCTAGAAAAATACAGACTTCAGGGCTTTTGCATCTAAAAAAATATAATACGTGACAGGGTCTAGCCACAATTTATCTTCCTTACTGTGTAGTAACAGAAGCAGTTGAGAGATCTTCATGACCACGTGAATTCCTCTATATATGATGAACAATTATTCCTCAGGTGATTTCACTAAAATGATTCCCATTGACCACCTTTCAAGTAAAAATGAACTGCACTCCTACCTCATGTAACAACAAGTAAGCACATGAGAACTTTAAAAATTGCACTTTATTGAAGTAATTAATGAAATTATACATTTCATACATTTCTAACTTGTCTATCCAAGATACAGACAATCTAGGCCTTAGCCTTGGACTAATGTGTCACGTTTTACACCACGAGTAATTGGTATAAATTGTCTGCTTTACAATACAAAACCAAAAAATCATCCATTAACCCCCACATCCCACTCAACTTCTTCAAAGTACAAAACTGAAGTTAATCTTAGGTAAACTGCCCACCATTCTACCTTTGCAAGACAGAAGGATGATCTTTTACATAACAGCCTCAGCAGACATAAAACAGGACTAGCAAACTGATATCCAGAAATTTTCTTTCAATAAAAACATTCTGCAGTGCTTCCATGCATTGTCTACCAGAATAGTGGCTGTTTTGAAAACTTTTCTACAGAGAGAATTTCATATTTTGCAACAAAAAATAAGACATATTTTAATCTTGTATGGATCTATTAGCAAAGTATTAAAAATATTTTTTATTATTTTTAAATTCCATAGCTTAATCCCACTTCTTTTAATACAGCTTTACAGATAATACAGCTGTAAGGGCAGTCTATAAATCTGCTGTCTTCATCACACTGAAGACAGCTATACTTTTCTTCTGTCTCATTCCACTCAAATAGCCTAGCCCTTGAGACAGTTAGAACTGCTTCGTACCACTGACCGTACAAGAAAAAAAACACAACACAAAAATCTTTCACTGTAAATGAAATCCCAAGGTAGCATAAAGCCAGCAAGTAGCTTTATATTACCATATCTTTCAAGCACGGAACAGCTTTGACTGTGGTCAAACAATCATTGCAGAATCAATTACACTTCACATCGAAAAACTCCCTTTCCCTTCACTAAATTCTGAGTAATACCCAAAGACTCCTCTCCTTCACACAAAATGCTTTGACATTTATTATGTAAATAAATTAGTACATAAATTGCAATTATTTAGGAAGCAATTAATGTAAATAAAAAATGAACAGCCTTGAGAAAACATAGTGTTCACATTGCAGCTGCAAGTTCAATTTACTTTTTTTCAAGAAGATAAGGTTTTCCAATACATTGCCAGCAAATACTAATGTACAAATACAAATACCTTTACATAGCAACCCATTCCCTGCTTCTGAAACTTGTTTTGTGAAATATTTGTGTATCAGGACTGTGTAAGTAACTACTCAATATCACAATCTTGCATCACAAGCCAGAGGTTTGCTTCAAACATTTCCACATGAAATACGCTTTGACAGATTAAGCCAAGGTCTTGCTCTACTGAAAGCGCATTTCACACTATTACATTGACACCATATTCAACCACTTCTAGGTTCACTCAAGTCACCTTTCTGTGCATCTTCCTTGCCTGTTTATAAGTAATACTAGTAGTTCAAATTAGATGAGTAATTCTATGCAAGCTGTTAGTTAACTGAAAAAAAAGAAGGAACTCAAAAACCTCAGAAAAAATTTGCAGGAACTTAAAGATTCATGATGAAACAGGTGTATTTCCACTGGCTCCCCTCCCTGAGGTAATCAAGCATGCAAGCAAATCTAGGGAGAAAACTAGTTCTGTTGACTCCAGGGAGGCAGCACACCAAGGCAGAGGCATAGATTTCTGCAGGATGTCAGCAAAGACTATCACTTCTAAACCACCGTTGTTCGTCAGTCTGACCCTCCTGGCCAGGCAGGCTGCAGGTGACATTAGTCACTAAAGAAAGAGACACCAGCTGTGCTCACGGTCCAGAGCACAAAGAGCCTTCCCATGACCTCCTTGCTCCTCAGGTTAAACACTCCTTCCCAAAAAGCAAGGAATTACTTTTAATAAAAGGATGAAAATATCATAAAAAGCTTTGCCGTAACAAGAACACAAAACTGTGGAAATATGGCACACAGTTTGAGAAATCCCACAGGATTTCATCAAAGGCCAGGTGAAGGTACATGTCAGTGTAAAGACAGTACTTGGAGAGCTACATATCTGAACAGTGGAAATGAACACCTGAACTCTTAAGAGTGAGTGAGGTATTTTCCATGCTGCAAGGCATTCTGGTTTTGGATATGTTTCCGTCAACACAGCTTTGAAGGGAAGGTTGCTGCTGTCATGTCCTAAATAAAGGAAAATTAGCAAAGGCTGTTGCTAGTGTCTTCCAGTTTGTTTGTCTGCTTTCCACAGGGGTCTAAACATCCAGCTGAAGAAAAAGGCTATTGCTTTCATTCTTCTGCAAGCAAACACAACAAAGTGCTTGTGTTTCAGAGCCTTGTACTAAGAGGCCATCAGGAGTACTGACATGGAAACAGCTACCCACACCTACTGATAAGAGGTATTAGCAAGTGAAAAAAGTATAAGCCAAAGAGATGGAAACTGAAATTAATGCAAATGTGGAGTAAAGTGAAATTAAGAAGCAGGAAAAAAAAGCCAGAGATAACAAAAAAGAAAAACGATTTACTAAATTCCAACTGAAAGCTCTGTCACAACTAATTCAAAATATGCCGAATATTCTTTGATCTGTAGAGACCTGATAAAGAAATAAGGTAAAATAAAAGCCAGCTTATTAATAAAATGAAAAATGCGTGGAATTAGCAGTATTTTTTACAGTCACCAGTATTAAGCTGTCTAAAGCCTACTGGAAGAGTAATGATAAAGGACAGCATTTGATAATGATTATCCATAATGATAATTTATTCTGAAAAGGAAGAGATGTCCAACAGTAAGGGAATAAAAAGAATATTGTACTTTGGCCTTTTAGCATAAAATTCAATGCTTACATTGTCTCCATGTAGATAAACTGATTTGTCCAAACAGCCAGCCACGTCATGACTAGTCAATCAATACCACAGCTGCAGAATGGCCAGAAGGCCAGAATGCAGCAGAGGGGACTTCACAAGTTTCTCCTTTTTTTTTTTATTTCTGCATGCATGCATACTTCTGTACAGACATGTACATATAAGCTCAAACATTTCTACAGAGAACATCCAAATGCTGTTGTAACTATACTAGTCTGTTAGGAGAAGTCTGGCTGTGGTTTTCAGACTTCCAAGACAAAACCGAACCTACTATAAAAGGGCACAAATCCTTAGTAATTCTCCTCTAAAGTAACAGCTCATGATGTTTCTAGTAAGTGGATGCGACCACTCAGTGACAAGCCATTTGCAGTTTTGCAAGCCTATTTTCTCTCCAAACAGTGCAGTTTACACAATGATATTTTATTTCACACAGCAGAGATGTAGTGAGAAGCCTGAAACAACGCAGCGGGCACAGAATGGCCTTGCCTAAAGCCCATTGGTTTTAGCAGGGATTTGCACCCGTCAATAAAGACAATGCAAAAGCTGCCATCCAGCAGATTAATGTCAGCACAACGCATTGTTAAGCTGGGAACACTAGTTTGGGTCTCGGGCTTTGTGTTCTTCTGTTCACTGGGTGGCAAAAGCCGACCATCCTATATTGCTTTCAAAGAACTTTAGCTGAACCTGATCAGCATCGCCTACCTCGTGAGGGAGCAAACATTGATTTCCTTTGCCTGAGAGGATCAAAAGGGACTTAAAAATAAAAGCATCCATGAAACCTCCCTGATGCCAATTTGAAAGAGAAAATGGTGAAAAAAATACAGGAGAAGGAAATATTTGTCATCGTTTACCAGGTACAGCTTACATCACCCAGTGGAATGTGATTTTTTAATGTCATTTTTTATATTAAAATAGCTTTTCTGGTAGCCACAGCAAAGATTCAGGCTCATATCGTATGGGAAAATAAGTAAGGCAGAAGACCACCCTTGTCAAGCCCATTAGACACAGTCTTCCGAAGAGGCTGGAGAGTCTCAGGTCTAAATGTCATAGAACCATAGAATCATTAAGGTTGGAAAAGATCTCTAAGATCATCAAGTCCAACCGTCAACCCAACACTATCAACGTCCTGAAGTGCCACATCTACACGTTTTTTGAACACCTCCTGGGACGGTGACTCTACTACTTCCTTGGGCATAGAATTCTCCATTACTTCTTGATATAACAAATATCAAGTTATCATCTCCCACAATTTTCAAGTGATTTTTCACTTCTGTTCTAATCCGTAGGTTACTTGTTTCCAGTACTCCCAAGTACATGCAGCAGTGCCCTGTGTTAACAACCATAACTCATTAAAAAAACAACAAAGTCAAGGAACTTCGACCATTCTGGTACCTTCTATACTAGTTTTCAACACAGGACAAAGTCCCACAGCAACACTCGCTCAAACATGTTCTCACCGCTACGTTCAAACGAGTGCGGAGGTCTGCCAAATCTAGTCCAACCACCACCTCACCCGCTTCTCGAGCCCAGCCTGCGCCCTACAGCACACATTGTCTGCAATTAACTGGTGAGCTTATGAAAGAGCTAGAGTCCACTTTACGCTTCATATTGAAATAACTTGAAACAGAATTACAGTACACTAGTTCTAGCAACACTCCTCATGTTTTACCTATCATTCCTTACAGAAGTATTATTTGCATTTTTGCATAAACATTGCCAGTTTCTTGCCCCACTTTGCTTTAAGGCACATGGAAATAACTGCTGCCTTTTAATTACAACCTTACACTGCTGCCTGCCATTTATTTGCTTTCAGAGCTCAGTTACGTTTTTCCTCTTCCACTATCTGCAACTGAGCTTGTCAACTATTATTAGACTTGAAAAGTCACTCAGCTGCCAAAGAAGCAAGTACCCTGACTTTGACAGATTTAATAGGATTAGTTCTTTCAGTAAGGACATTGGTATCGAGAGCGGCTGTTCTCATCTCAGTACTGAAGTACATTTCTTCTTTTTAATCCTATATTTGAGCAAGTTATTAGTTATCACCAAGGTAATTTTGGACCTTCCAAGCCTTGCATCATTAATCCTCTTCATACACCAAATATTTGGAGGACATCAGCTATCTTACAATTACATTCATATCTGAATAATCTCACCAAAACAAGCCTGAAACTGCAACAAAAGCTCTGCTTTAGCTCTCTCAGTACTCATTTGGACCATGCCTCCCGCATCGAGAAACCTATTTTTCTGCTATGACACTTACAAACAAATGACTTGTTTCAGTGCAGGCCATCAGTCAGATGGGATTTGGTCAGTGCTACGAGACAGAGATCACACAAATAAGGAAGTATAGCAAATGGCACGGATTGTTTCAACGCGATAACATTAAAAACATTCCACGGGTGCTGAAGAAAATGTTACGTGTCAACGCGGATTTTTAGATAACTAAATCCCCGCCTAGCGGCGACAGGGACCCCCTCCAGGGTAGGAACCGGGGCTTTCAGCGGGTGTTTTCAAAGACGAAGAACACGCGAGCCGGGTTTCGGTACC
>NW_009710642.1:0-3463 GCF_000703405.1 Apaloderma vittatum | reverse complement strand
AATTACTAATGACCGGACAAGGGGAAATGGCCTCAAGCATCAGGGTAAGTTTAGATTGGATATTCGGGGGAAGTTCTTTACTGAATGAGTGGTGGGGCACTGGAGCAGGCTGCCCAGGGAGGTGGTGTAGTCACCAAGCCCGGAGGTGTTTAAAAAAAAAGTAGATCTAGCACTTGAGGCTATGGTGTAGTGGTTAAGTATGCTGGGATGAAGGTTGGACTAGATGATCTTCAGAGGTCCCTTCCAACCCCTAACATTCTGTGATTCTGTGAAAACATCATGATCAGTTTATTCCAAAGAGTATGTGACAAATAATGACCACTAAGTTTGCTAACCCAAACACACATGATTACATATAGGGCTCTCAAAACTACCCTGAAGACTATAGGATTTTAATCGATTTTTACCCCAAATTGCAACTTACTTTTCTAAGCCAGTAAAATAATACCTCAACTTCTTAAGTCAGTTCAGAGCAGTACAAAAATTTACGAGGCACTGGAAAAGCAAGGTCTATAGAAACATGGGGAAAAAAGACATCACTGTCCATCCTTCACAGTTGAAATACCCTACTGAAATCCTAAGGATGTCAAAGGCCCTGTCCTACTGAGGCTGTCACCGCTGCCGTGGCTCTGCAAGACCCTCCTTCAGTACGTGGAGCACAGCTTGCTCTTGTGCTGCCTGGTGTAACCACTTCAATGTCCAGCAAAGTTCACAGGGGAATTGCCCACTGCACTGATTGCCAAATGAATCCTTCTAGGGCTCAATCTTTTACGATTTCAGATACATATTTAGAGGAAGCAGTCATCCAATTTTAGGCAAAAGCTCAGTGGTTCTGATGGCGGTGAGGTTTAGATCAGGCTGATACGACTGTTCCCTCCATGCACCAATGACAGATGTACACAGAAGGATGCGGCTTTCTACTCAACTATACTCACGCTCTTGCTAGGGGACAACACCGATTTCTACTCCTCAGTTTGGAAAGAGGTGAATGCAGACCATATCGTGGAGATGTTTTTCATGATGAAATAGATGTAAGGTGCTTTGACAGACTCCTGCACTAATTTAGGAATCTTCCAACTTCAGATTCCAGAACACGCGGATACGCAGTATGATCTATCTGGGGCTTACTTTGCATCACTGTTATGAGC
Organism: Apaloderma vittatum; assembly: GCF_000703405.1. Lineage (NCBI taxonomy): Eukaryota > Metazoa > Chordata > Aves > Trogoniformes > Trogonidae > Apaloderma > Apaloderma vittatum. The sequence continues at coordinate 2,315 of NW_009710642.1, read as the reverse complement.
ACTGAGCACTTACTTTGCATCACTTTGCATTCCTGTGAAGACAGTGTAAGCACAAGGAGAAACATTCCTCAGAGGAGTCAGTGATTTGTCTACAGACAAAACCAAACTGACATTCTAACAGCAATGCTGCCATTTCCCTTGAAAGATTTCCTGTACACCAGCCTGCTTCAGCTGGGCAATGGATATTCCTGACAGCCAAAAATGGAGTCAATGGGAAAATTTGGTTTTCTTTCAATTCGTCAGTCCTCTGAATATCATCAAGCCACAGAACTGTGCAGTATCGCATATCAACAGAAACAGATGTAGGTCAGAATTTGCTTTCCACAGTTTTGAAAAAAATGAGGCATACTCAAAGCATTTTCTTGATCAAAAAGATTCAAACACTTTACCTTCTTTGCCGAGATTTTCATCCAACTGTATTTGGTCCAGGTTGTTACCAAGAAACATGTACTTGAATTCATAAATTTGCATGCAATGCTACAGAAAATTAAAATTAATATTTAATACATAAAACTAATATAAAATCCCAACACAAAGATGGGCTGGAAAAAGAACAAGAAAAATATGAGCTCTGTTTAAATTTGCATCCAGTGCTTCTATCCAACTTTTGCAATTATAGAGAAAAACAAACCACAGCAACAAAATTCAGTAACTAGCTCTCCCATCTCATATATTTTCTTCATCAACTTTTGTTAGGACTGGACACTGATCAGCTAATCCAGAGAGTCATCGCCGATCAATACATTCAAACAAAAAGGCAGTAAGTCCTGAGTTTGGTTCTGATTAAACAAACGTGAGCAAGGGAACAGGACAATGCATTTCACCAACTAGGACAAAGCATTTAAATCACAGCACTCCTCTCTGCAAGGAAGGTATCTAGCACTTCATCATTCAATGGGCCCTATGAAAGGCTCCTAGCACTCACTGTTTCCTGCAAAATTGCTGACATCTTGAAAATAAACTCTATTACCTTAGCATTAGAACAGGTAGATTTCCTGTATGACAATCAAGAGATTCTTTTCAGGCTTAAAATAAACACTGCTGTACCCCCAGAGAAGCACAACACTAAATTCACTCAACACAATTCAAAATCTACTTTGTTCTGAGATTTCATTTTTCACTGGACGACATAGTTCTTACGGCTTCTAGGGTGACTTTTTATCCAGGGATAACTCTGAAGTTCATAAGAAGTTTTAAAAGTTAGGACTGTTATCCGAAGCAGAAAATAGTTCTAAACCATTGAGAAAGCTTCACTAGAAAGCTTTGCTTCTAGGCCTGTCCCAAGTGAACTGGGTAGATGTTGTTTTAAGAGTAGCAAAAGCTGCTGATCTCTGCCACCCAACGCTGCCACAGCTGTAGAAACAGCCTTCCCGCTACACAGGCTCTACACCAACCACAATTCAGGAGCTGAAACCTGTACCTGAAATTGTCCCTTTGGAAATGAGGAGGCATCTGCTGTCAACTACGCTGTGCAGGGATACACACTTGATTACCAGCGCTGCTGTCAGGCTCACTGAGCACCGCTTCTGGGCCAGCTGCAATTCCCACGGGATGTGCACACAGAAAGAACACCGAGCTAATCCAATCTGGAAGCAACAGTGATGTGAACTGCTGCAATAAAACCACCACTCCAAGTTAACAGCTACAATCACCTGGCAACAGTCAACAACAGATGTTCTTTATCACCAATTACCTGTACCAGCTGAGAGTCCAGCTAAATCATTACCTTGCACCAGAAGGGAACTGACCTTGTTTTCCTTAACCAAGAAAACATAATTCTAAGTCTCTTCACTACCTGTGACGTGCTGTCTGGATGGTCTCTTACTCAGAAATTAACTTTAGCCAGCAAGTGAATAAGCTTGTATCAAACAAAATAGCCCATACACAGAAAACCAGCTGGATTATTTAAAAAAAAAAAAAAAAAAGGAAAAAAAAAAGGGGTATTAAAGCAAATCAGACAAATAACCTAATTTTAAGTAACTAATGAGATTTCTTTCAGGACTCTTCATCTCTTCATACTAAAAAGGGGAGCAGATTTTTGTAAAAATGTATTTTTATCAAATCTCTTCTAGGCTATTTGTCAGCAACTGTTCCTGGGTGGCCCTTTACAACTATCACATGCTAAAACTGAACGCTATAATGAAATCCAGCTACCTGAAAGAATGCAAGTTTCAATAATGCATCTGGGAAAAGGATACATAATAGAGAATATGAAGTACATAGAACTCATCAGAAAAGCAAATTTGCATGGTTCTTTTTATTCAAATCTTTTGAGGTTTTTTTTATGTACATAGACAGGTGTGTGCATAAATATA
>NW_009710641.1:0-9703 GCF_000703405.1 Apaloderma vittatum | reverse complement strand
TGGCCACTTTCACTGATGGCTGCTAGTGAAAGTGAGAGCAGGCACCAGCGCCTGTCTCTGGCTGAGCGAATACATTATGAACGGTCAGGCTGCTGGTCTGAATTCTGACAGTGTGTTCATAAAGGTGACAGGATCTGTAGGTCACTGACAGGGGACAAGCGCAGCCAGTGCTTCCCAAAAGAGACTCTTGCTGGTTTCACACCTTGCTGGGGTTGAAGGGGCAGCCCTGCTTGCATACAGGGCGGCATCTTCCACGCAGAACTGGGCTGACAGACGTCCTGTCCCCTTCTTCGGTAAGACCTGGAGAAGGGGGTGAAGTGAGGGATTTTCAAAACCTGGGTCACTCCTTTAGCAGTGATGACGTACAGAAGACTTTCCACTACTGGCCTCAGCCACAGGAACGATCAGTGTAACGACGAGTTTGCTGTTCCTTTTGCTGCTGGATAATCACACACCAGGACCTGTACAAAACCACTCATTCCTCCTCCTCTGCCCCGTACGGGTTTTTTAAAAAACGTCAAAGGGGAAGGAGAAAACACTCTAATGTCTGACTGAACTCTTAAATGAATTCTTGCATCTCAAACAATGCACACATAGGAAGATTTTTATATTATTTATCTGATCTGTAATCCATGTCTCTCTGTGGTCAGGGTGAGGATAGTTAGGTGGCCTACAAAGCAGTTTGCTCACAACCCATAACAGAAACTGTATAATGAAGCGCTTGCTTTGTGGGAAGCTACAGATAACATGGCATTTCTATGTTTAGAGACCAATTAGCTGTAAAACATTAACTTTATAGATGCTTGACACTTCAAAATAGAAGCTTTGTGCAAATGTCTGTCTTTTAAACATTTATTGCAAGGTAGTAACTAACGTTGCAACTCAGAGCCGAACAACCATGTGTTTTGCAGCCAGCGGTAGGTTTGGAATCCGCTGATAAAACCCAGCTTAGACCAATGTTCACTGCCTATAGCAAGGTATTTATTTCAAAAATATCAGTAAAATACTTTCCATCTTTGCATAATAAATACGGTATTATAAAAAAAACATAAGCATTCAAAACTACAGAACGAGATGTTTTATACACATAAACAGCAAACAATCCAAATAACTGTATTCTTAAATTCTGAACTGATCCAAAAGAGAAGAGTTCAGAAAGCTGAACAGATTATTCTTTTTTTTTAATAGATTTTTTCAGCACTAGCGCAATGTGCTTTGTAAATCACAGTTTTAATAAACTATCTTAATACTTATCACACTTGCATTACACATTATCTGTGGCACTAGTTAAGAGATAACCACATTACAAAGTCCACAGATATCGTAGTAGCTGACGAGTTTGACTCAGTGTCTTGCTGCTGCTTCCAGAAGAACAATTTCCTCCAGTGCAACACAGTTGGGGTGGCTGGTTACGGAGTGGACGTAGCAGTTCAATAACCCCACCTCCTTTCCCAGCACGCTCTGCACCTCATAACTCTGCAGTGATAAAAGCATGTTGATTAAAACAAACAGTCCTGGACATTCTGTTCTAAGCAGCATTCGGCTGGGAAGATGCAGGGTGTAAAGTCCTCTTCCAACAGACAATTTTTTTAAGGACTCAAAAAGAAAGGCGCATTACAACTGGTGGAAAAAATGAGTACATTTCAATAATTAGATCTTACTCCTGCTTAAAGTGCTGATTCTCTACCAGGCTTTTAAAAATGAGCTGTTAAAAAAAAAAAAAATCCTACAAAAAACCCCCCAAGCTACTGTGACTTTGAACTCAATTTTGGTGATGCATAACCCTCATGTGCTCCCTTTACCTAGCTTTCTGGCACTGGTAGGAATTCCCATGTGCTAGCAGTGTGTATATGCATACTACATATCGATTTCCTTAGCTAACAGAGGCACTAAAGGAAAAAATACTTTGTAATTCTTTTTCCTCCCCTCCACTTTAACTCTGTTTTGTATCACGCCTTGTTTATGATCACTGGCACCTATGCAGTCCCATCTGTCTAATGATCCTACGGGCAGTTTACCCACGAGTTGTGCCTGAGCAAATCTGTGAAGCCCATCTTCTGTGTGGAACAGAGGGATGTGAGGCTGGGGTGACTTCTCTAAGATGAGAGAGCATGTTAGCAGAAGAACTGGCAACACTGAGAGCCGATATCTCGCCTGAGGGGAGGATGCCTATCTCAGAAGGCAGGTCTGCAGTGCTGTGGTTCTGTCTACATCCATTTCTCTCCTCTGTGGGACTTGCCTGGGACCAGCCTCTGACCGTGCTCCTCCTTTCATCTGGGCTGTGCATTTGTACAGGTATGTGATACCCACATCTATTGCCTGATTCAAGGTATAAACAACCCTTTTCTTTTTTTCCCTAGATTATTTTTACCCCAGGCTGGTTCGGCAGTCCCATTCACCATGCAGCTGCACAAACAGCTGTGCTGGTGTAACAGAAGGGCTGCCACAAGGTAAGGAACCAAGTGGCCACAGCCAGTGATGGCTAAAACCAACCTCCCTGCCAAAAGAAGGGATCACAAAGCTATGCCTTTAGAAACTTTAGCAGCACTGGCTGCTGTGATTAATCTTCGTCAATTAATCTTTTTAAAATGCAGCAGTTTAGCGATGGAAATGCTTGCGAAAAAAAGGAAAAAAAAGATCCGTGCATTTCAGCTAGGGGAAAAAAAAAGTTTGTAAGCTGCCAGACTTCTAAATACTAGCATTAAAAAAACTGAAACATGAAAAAGAGGTTGTTTGAATTCTAGTAACTTGAAAAAGAAGTATGTTTTGTCAGTCTGTAACCAAACCAGAAACATCCTGTAAAACTTAGCGAGACTTAACTACGACTAAAGCATAAATATTTGGGGAATTTCTTGTACCTCATTGCTTAAATGAAATACACACCCTCCAGCATAAGAAAAATAATGATTTCAAAGCAATGTTCCACTTTAAATATTATCAATAAATCCCATTAAGACCAAGGAGCACAAAACAGCAAAATGCTAGATGACTATGTGAGAGAGGGAAAGCAAAATGACCCCAACACGTGTCACCTAACTCGAGATATTTAACTGGGATGATTAAACAGGACGAGCTGACCTTCGCTCCCTTCCACATGCAGTGGAGGCGGGGGTGGGGTGTCTGGGGATGCTAACTGGACTTAAACACCTTCTGAAGGTACCGCTCCTTCGCTGCTGACCAAGCAGCAGCCAATGCCTGCCAGGCACCTACCCGGGTGCCTCCCTCACCTGTGATAAATCTGGGTCACTGTGCCAAATGTCAGGGTTCTTCTGATAGCCCAGAACTACTTCACGATTACATAAACTGTACTTCTAGCACATGGATTCCCTGTGGCTTACCTGTGTTTCATTCATACAATTAAAAATTGTCATCTTGCATGCATTTCACAAATTTCTCTACTATTCTCGCCTGCCAGTAGTTTTATGACTGTGCTATTAGAAAGTAGCTAGGCTTTTTAGGTTTTAGGAGACCACCTCGAAAAGGTGGGATGCTCTGACTGTATCTTTGCTATTTTCGGATCCTGAATAAAGTCCAGGCAACTGCCTGGCCATAGTGCTACGTGCAGATAGCTCTGCGTATCTGCTGCTGAGCTAAAGCTGTCTGCACATTCCATCTGCTGCATCCCCCTTCTAAAAATGATGGTGCCTGCCTGATGATCAACCGCAGGGCATCAGCAGGTGGAAGGGGGGCTTACCAAAGAGTCCAGCCCACTCAAATCCCAGGCTGGATACGAGAAAAAAAAAAAAAATTCCTAGTGAAGTCTCTCCTAGTGCAGTTCTGAAATGAGCTGCAGAATCTCCATCTCTGGAGGTTTTCAAGACTCTGACAGTCGAAGTCATGGCTGACTTGCCCCTGCACTGGGATCTCCAGGAGTCCCTTCCATTCCTGTGGTTCGAGTATCTTCGCGCCTGATTCACATGTCCTGTACTCTGCCTCTACAGTAAGTTATGTAGCTTAAGTTCTTTTTGTTGACATTCATTATACCTACCCCATCCTCATTGGCAGCCGATGTCAGGAGAGAAGAGATTGTCCTCTGTAACAGCTGGAATGAGAAAATCAACAAGGTTTGTTCATGACAAAAATCTTACGAATACAAAGAAGTCCTGTTCACGGGTTAAAATAGTCATGCTGAATAAAGACTTATCATTTGAATACAGAATGGCTTTGTTTCTTTGGCCAAGAAAGCAGAGAAGAGGTGACACAAAAGATGTTCAGAACAGGAGTCTAAAAATACATGTTCCTTTTGGGCTGTGGAGACCAAGGCTTCAGCTGGACCATAAAACAGTTTGCAAACCTCAGGGTGAACTCAGTGACTGTATTATTTGCGTAAGATCTGGGAATTGGGTTCTTAGTCCAATGAAACACAAGTTTAGTATCAGGTTAAATTTTGGGATACTCTTACATCTTTGAATTGTTTCTTCTGACAGAGCTGTTTATAATAAAAATGTGCCTTAGAGTACCTGTTCTACATATCTAGCCTCATTATACTCAATACACCAAAGCTCATTTTGTGCCATACCTTTACTTTTACTGTACTTTGAGATCGGGATGGACAACTCAAGAAGACTTCCAGCTGCATTTTCAAAACTGGTGAAATGACAACTTCAGAGCACTGGTTGCAATACAGCAATCCTCTGAAACATGAAAATAATGATGGAAAACCATAGAGAAATGGAAAAGCTATCAGTCGTAAATCAAAACACATAAAAAACCAGCTAGCTTATTCTCCAAAATACTTTGCTGGTAGACTTCTAGTCTCTCCCTGGTAGAGATTCAGTTGGTAATAGCAAATAGAGTTCTTCTGTTGGTAATTCTCTTAGAGGAGTTAAACTCCTCTAGCAAAAAACTTCCTTGGTAACATGGGGGGAGGTTGCTATTTATAGTCACCCCACTTAAGCAAATATTAATCTCATAACCTTCTAGAAGCTATGGCAAAGAAAATTTGTAGTATAGATTTGGCCCAAGTGACTTATTGATTTAGGCCCTCGTTCAGCAAATGTTGAACATTTTCAGCGCACACTTAAGTCATCTGCATAAAATTAAGCTCAGCTATAAATGCTTGTTGGAATAACATCTTAAACAAATATTGATGCTACACTGCTCTCTGAATGAAGCAAAATTGTCCTTCACAGTAGAGATTTATTTTTTTTACTGACCTACACTACTATGTGAATGTACACATATCCTTCATCTCTGCCTGATAGTATAATATAGAACAATTGGGTTTTTCAGCCTTTTTTCTGAGAGGCTATACATAACAAAGTACAAGCAGCACAGCTTTTTTTATAATACAATCAAACCCTGATGTTTTTTGTGAGCTTTTCCAGTAGAAATACCCTTCCTTTCCATCTTTTTTACACTCTGACTACTTTCACACTTTCATCTCATCAGGTATCTCAGATTCTCCAAGAACATCTCAAACTCTCCAAGAACAAGCTGGCTAAGCAGCCGAAGGGAAGGCTTTCCAACACCATGTTGGTGTGATCCAGGTTTAGCATTTCAGGTGGCAGCAGGTCTCATAGGATCATTCTTGACATCTGGGACAGTCGTACTCCCAGAATTATTCAGCATCCTTTTTAGAAAGGTTATAAATTTACTTGGTCTGAAACACAACGCTTTCATGCAGCAAAGATGACAGTTCAGTATAAAAAGGAGGTGAACTGGTGGTACACAAGGTAACAAGGTAGGGTAGACAAACACCACAAGCTACTTTTAAAGGACCTTAAAACAAGACCTGTGATTTACATGGATGTTTATTAAAACTAATATGCCAATGCAGTGGGCTATGAAAACTTTATAAGCAACACTTTTAAGATTCGTTTGGGAGAAAAAAAAAGTGATAACTGCAAATTAATTTCATATCTACTTGTATCTTTCTTAATAAATGAATCTAACCTTGCACATTTTATCAGTTCATCAGCAATAAAAATACTATGCCTTAGTTCTAGGAAGGAACAAAGTGCAGCCTGTGCCTGCAGGAATCATTGCATCACCTGCTGCTGTTACGGCTACATCTGCAGAACACCTGGGGTGCTCCAGAGCGTGCTGACTCTCACCTGTCCTGGGGACACAGTTCCAACTTTCCATTGCCACATCTGTCACATGTAGGCCAGGAGAAAGCAGTGCTCTCATTAACTCCAGCAACAGTACCTGCAGAAGATTAAGTTCTTACAAAATACTAATGGTGAGCTAGCAAACACAGTCACTCCTGGCTTCACAGCAGCTTTGATCCTTTCTGACCCTCAGCTTAACAATAAGACTTGTCAGAGCAAGCAGCAGCTCTTCCAACAATCTCATTGCCTTTCTCCTTTATCCCTCCAACAAGGGATGATAGTTTGGCAAAGTGTGTTACATTCTAAAATACCAGAAGGTAGGTAGTTGATAATCAACTTCCCAAACAGGTTCAGTTCTTTGGGTTTGGGGTTTATTGTTTGTCTCATTTGTTTATGTTTATTTGTTTTCTTTGTGGTCCTCTGATGTTTCCTTGGCAATAAACAGCTGTAAAAATCATCAGGTCAGATAGCTTCATATCAATATTTAGGAAACACAAAACCATGAGAAGACCCCATCCTTTCTAAAACAATGATGCAGGTTAAATTCCTTTAATAGTGGAGTTACTCTTCATTTATACTGATTTAACAGAGATTAGATCTGGTCCACAGATTTAAGTGTGTGCCTAAGAAGGGAATGCCAAAGATACTTTGGACTAATATAAAGGGCCTCTCTAGTTTTGGCAAGAAAAAACATATTTAGAGTTTTATGAGAAGCCAATAAATAGTGTATTATGTTTTATGGTAATGATATGCTGAAATTATGAGCATTGTTTATGGAGAAATGAACCATACAGAGTGGATCACCTGTAAGAATGGAATTACACTAAAATAAAGCCACACTGGTACAACAGAAGTATAGACTAAAAATTCCAGCTCCTGTCGAGCAAGAATCTCACAGTTTTATACTGCATTCAATTAAAGAAACCTTTGCACACTAGGGAGCATTTATACTGTCTGGTCTGTAAACCAGGGCATTAATCCATTGCTTTCCTAGTTCTGCTGGGACAAGGATTGATGGGAAGGAGAGAGCTGTAAATAAACAAAACTGTAATTTTCTTTGAGAATTCAAAGGTCAGCAGGTCTGAAGACCAGGAAAGGTGCTTCTCAAATACAACATTTATGACCCAATTCTTATGCATATAATGAAACAACATGTATTCCACTGACAGAAACAGCAATTCTGTGTATTTAACCCCTTGGGCTGTTATAGGAATAATTTTGATTCTTCAGTTTTTGTGATAAACGAGGAGTTTCCATCAGCACTTGCTACTACAAAGTAGGATGCTTCCTGCCACACAGTATGGGCATGTTTCCCTTGTCCACAGAAAAGAACAGCTACCAATTAGTTTGCTGACTATGTTTCCTTTTTCATTAAAAAAAAAGAAAAAGAAAAAAGAAACCCAAACCAAAGTCAAATCCCCTTTTCTGACAGAACTGTTTCTCTCTAAGCTTTTTAACTTTCCCCCAGTTGTGTGTCGTATTGGAAATGCAAGATGCCAGTGTACAAATAATACAAGTACATGTGAAAACAATGCATCAGGATCATACTGACAAAATTACGTCTACTGGAGAGATTTATTTTGATGACAACATAGAGTTCCCATGAGAAACCCACCAGACATCACTGAAGTCAAACACAAGTGAAGGTGGCAACAGATCTAATAATGGTCTTGTGCATCCTGCATGCAAAGCGATTTCTCAAGTTTAAGCTGATCAACTGCTGCACATCTTTGTCTAGACTCTAGATTTTGCTTGATGTTCACAAACCTTTTGGATATTTCCCCAGTATCTTTCTTTTAAATGGAAACACATATAGCCAAAATTCAATTTTTACCTCTAGTCTATTTTTATGGGTTGTGGCTGACATCAGTAAGAAGAGACTCTAACAGGACAACAGCTGGAAAAACAAGTCTCTGGTGAGGAATGTAAAGAAAGGCTGAAGATTAAAAGTAACAATCTCTTTGAAAAATTTTAAAAATAATGTGTATATAGGGTTTTTTCCAATCAGTTATGCTGATTAATGGACAAGAAGGGGAAAAGTTCAATCAAAAAGAGAAACTTAGGTAAGCTGACTGACCTCATCTTGTTCATATTGTTACAAAGGAAACTGAAGAAATCTCTACCCTGGAGTAAGGGTGTTGGGTATGAAAATATCCACTACCAAAATTCAGTCACTGGTGGTGAGTCATATACCAGGCAAATATAATTAATCAAGTAATATTCCCACACAACATACGTGGTATGGACTAACTAGAATTTTCTCATAAGTATGGTTAAGAGGAAAACCAGTTCTGTGCAGTATGAACTGCCAACATTTAAGTCATCCTGACTGCTACTACACAGCAAGAAGAGGTTAGGAATTACTTTGCAATGCATAGTGATAAGAAAATAAATCTATTGACCCTGAGCTCAGAGAGGAGAACCATCAACTCATCTTGAAAAGAAGAATAAACTTTGCAGTAGAAAGGAACCAGAGGTTTTCTCTCACCTGCTGAAGAGCAACACACTGTTGCTGTTGACTGGACCTCTATGAACTAAGGATTTCTGACAAATTTAGTGGATCTGCTTGGACTGCAACATTACCTTTTTGATGGGGAAGGAATCTCTGAAGTTGCTCCAGTTCAAACTTCTGCTCAAAGCTGGGCCAGCCATAGAGCTCAGAGGTTCCTTCCAACCTAACTTATCCTACTTACACAACTTCCAAAACCTGACTGATCTACCTAAAATCTGGCAGGTGGCATGGCTTGTGTCCCCCCAGTCCTGGCACACCTGGACGCTCTGACACTGTGACCAATCGCTGCATCTGAGGATGGGGCCTCAAACGACCATCTGCATTTTTCACTAGTTAAAAAGAAGTTTTTCCAGCAGAATTGAGCCTGCCAAATCCCTGAAAGCCAGGAGGCACAGCCATGACTCCTCAGGAGCAGGAAGAAGCATTGCTTCGAGAAAGGGTAGAGTAAAGCCTTTGCGTCCTCTTTAAGTCTTAGGGGAGAGGCTGTCTACATACAGCATATGTGGTGAGCGAAAGCACAGGAAGTGAAAGGAGGGCACAATGAATGACTGAGGTAACACTGCTTCTCATTGAAAACCAGACTAGCAATTCTCTGAGTTAAGAGAAAGAGACAATGAGTGAGTTTTAGAGATTCTAAGTTTTCCTTCATGGGTTACTCCATTAAATACATATTGTCACACCAAAAAAAGTAGGGTTAATGTTATTAGTTTCACTTATTCACTTCTTAGCAGACACTAATCAAAATCCCAAAACAGTGGATATATACCTTAAATATTATTAAATAATCTTAGTTATACATAGAAGTGAGAGTTATCATCTATATATAGCATTTGTGTATGAAGGAACAAGATAATTATATTCTCTGTTGGTACCAAGGTGTGGGAACAAGATGGTTACATGTACCCTGGACAAATTTCAGATGAAGCAAGACAAGGCTGTAGGATTAATTTCTCCTTTTGTCATTCTTCCATCTGCAATACAGAACACGAAAAGCGTAACACCTGCCCTGTGTGTAAAGTAAGTACTTGTTTACACAACAGATCACAAAGGTGAATTTTCTTTGCTCTACTGGAAAAAGAAAAGACAGAGAAATGTTTGCTTTATCCTACTGCATGCAATTCAATAGAGCCAAGTGCAG
>NW_009710640.1:0-2251 GCF_000703405.1 Apaloderma vittatum | reverse complement strand
AAAGTCCTGCACCTGGGTCGGGGCAATCCTCGTCATCAGTATAGGCTGGGGGATGATGTGCTAGAGAGCAGCCCCGCAGAGAGGAACTTGGGGATGTTGGTGGACGACACTCAAGGTTAGGCCCGATCAATGCTGAACACAATGGGACAATCGCCCCTCTTGACTGGCTGATCTTGCTTTGTTTGGTGCATCTCAGAATGGGATTTGCCTTCTTGGCTGCCAAGGCACACAGCTGACTCTTACTGAGCGGCTGATGACCAGCATCCCTATATCCCTTTCTACAGGGCTATTGAATACATGTGTATCTGCTTAGCCACTGTGGAAATGGCTGTACCTATGTAGAAACTGAAGAGAACTGTTACTTGCAGATATAGAAAAAAAATCCATGACATTTAGGTGGTTGAAGTTTGGGGTTTTTTTTACATCATATACAATTTTTAATGTCCCATTCCCCAAACACGCACACAAGCATATTCTTTTTTATATTCTTCTGGGCTTTCTTACTGATATCAGAGGATAGTTCATGCTTCTAAACACTTACAATCTTTGTTTTGTTTTTTTATATCTAGATGATCACCTCTGTTTACCGCAGTGATCCCTAATATTTTACTGGATAGTGCAATATTATTAAATGTACCAGTCTTTAAATGTTTTAAGACTTGATTGGATAGAAATTAATTATAAGACCAACTCATGGTTATAAATAAAAGGTATTATTGGAGTATAACTTGTTCTTACAACAAATTTATTATGACTTACTGAGAACCAAAATCTTTCACATTTAATATAATTGGTCTGGTTTAGGCTAGGATAGAGTTAGTTTTCTTCATAGTCATTCCTATGTGGCTATGCTTTCTATTTGTAATAAACACACTGTTCATAATACACTAATGTTTTATTTACTGCTGAATGGTGCTTACACAGTATCAAGGCCTCCTCTGTTTCCAGCTCTGTCCTGCCAACAAGCGGTCTGAGGGTACACAAGTTTTGGGGAGATGACACAGCTGGGACAGCTGATCCCAGCTGACCAAAGGAATATCCCAGACCATATGGCATTGTCCCCAGCAACAGAAGGCACGAAAAAGAAGAAGGAAGGGGAGGAGATTCAGAACTATGGTATTTGTCTTCCCAAGTCAATGTTATGCATGATGGAGTCAATTTTTCCTGGATATGGCTGAACATTTGCCTGCCCTTGGGAACTGCTGAATGAATTCTTGTTTTGCTTTGCTTGCATAGGCAGCTTTTTTCTTTATCTCAATTCAGGAGTTTTCTTTTAGCCTTTTGATTGTCTCCCCTGTCATAGTGTAGGGGAGTGAGTGGCTATGTGGGGCTAAGCTTCCATCTGGGATTAAACTGTGAAATAGTATTATTGTCAGAAGACTTGTATTCAAATTTTCAACATAGTCTCTACCTAATCACGTTGTTCTGGTGGAAAACCTGAAAGGATGCTTTTTATTCCATTCTGACTGTGACGTAGCAATTACTACTACCAGAAAGTTATATAAAACACAGTGTGAGAATGACCACTTTCAGCATTTAACAAGGTGGCTGGATAAATCTCTCCCTAGTTCTTATTCAAAAAACCTACGCACTTAAAAAGGAGAATAGCTGCTTAATTGAGAAATGTGTGGTTGACAATATTGGTATTTGACTGCCTAGAAGACTCTACTTTAATAGTTCCATCACTGATGTAATTTACTATGCGTTTTTGCAATACAGAAGAATTTTATGTACTTTTTAAGTAATATTTTTTTTCTTAGAATTTGTTTTCCACCTATATCCACCTGGTATAACTGGTCAGCAGTAATGGGCATTAATCTGAAATGCTCCATAGAGTAATGTTGTTAGTTTGAAAGATGCACTTCAAGAATGCTGAAATATCCATTTTGATCTGATTTTTTCACCTCCTAGAATCCAGTGATGTGACTTCACTTCCTTTTGAGACTTTTAAATAGGGGAGGAAGGTTGGAAGAAAAGAAAAGCAAGAATATTTAACTATATCATTGTAAAGACACATGGTGATGATCTTTTTAGAATAGCTTATTGTTCAAATTAAATTTTATTCTATACTTCATTCTAGTATGTAATATGTTTAGCTACTTATGTATTTCATGCTTTGAGAATTAAAAATACCATTATTAAGAAATAGTTGAGTGTGACACATACTGTATTCAAGTGAATTTTACTGTAATGTGAGGATTTGTACGGTGGTCAGCATATTTATTGTATTGGGTTGGCTCAGCCGGATTTT
>NW_009710639.1:0-3326 GCF_000703405.1 Apaloderma vittatum | reverse complement strand
AGAACCTGCTGGCACAGTACACCTGTTGTGGCTCAGTCGCAGGTGCAGCTAAAGGCAGATGAGAAAAATACTAGCGTGGCGTTTGGAATTGTGACTGAAGGGGGAATGTCCGCACCTCCACGCACGACACCATGTTGTGCAGCTGCCCTGTCCACTCACTGTGTAGAATGACAGCTCTTCGCCAGATGATCTTTTCCCACTATATTCAGCTACATGTGCTAACCTAGCTGAGATGCAGTGCACGCGCCTGGGAGCGTTTTATCTATCAGGGTGGTTCAACTGTATTATGCAGAAATAATGTCTAGCTTTCTCACTCTTTGGTTTTATACTAGAAAAAAAAATAAGGACACTTCTCCATTATAAACAATTGGCAAGAACTTGTTTTTCTAAAGCTTCACCACACTGCAAAGCCACCAGAGCTTCAGGACTGAGATTAATTTTAGTGATACTTGAAGAATGAATTATAAACAATTCAATGAAGTTGGGAATCTGCAACTTCTATTTTTGAAAGCATACAGAAAGCAGCCAGACAAATCAAGTGCATCTGAAGGTGTGTTTCTGATTTTTTCTGGGCACACAAAAAGGGCATCTGGTGTCTGGTCTTAAGGTGCTGCTGTGATGCTAACATTAATGCACTTACACTAATGGATGCGGTGTAAAACCCGTAAGTTTTAGTAAAATACATCTACTTCTCCAGAAACTGGGCATTTGATATGGAGACAACAACTGGGGAGGCTGACAATGCTGTTGTTACAGAACTAGTATATTTCAAAAGTGGTACCGGAGAAGATTGAACTGTTAGTTACTGTTGTATCTGTAATGAAAGAAAATATTTATGCAAGTCTTTATCTCAAGATTTAAAGAGCTGTTTCTTTCTTGTTAAGAAAGCCACATTAATATTTCTTTAAAGGTGAAGTTAGTATGCAGATCTGTGGCTTATTCTTCTGCTTTTGGTCCAGTGTTAGGGTAGTTGTTGCTAACATGCTCGTTAAAGAAATTTAAAAAAACCACAACAAAACAATAATATAGTCTGATTTTCCAAGATAATGTAAAAACCAGGATGATAACGTTTTCATTAAATAAATAAGCACAACTTTGCCTGTAAAGCACTATACCCAGATAATGGAATCTAGCCTGGTTAGTATTATTTGCTATGCATAAAATTGCAATGTGCATTTACCGTGTCATTGCAGTCTGCTAGTAACTTGTGATGTACGTTATTTACTATGGTGTATCAGTGAACACAAAAATGGTTTGAGGTACTGGCAATTGATCAATGGTAGATGTTGGTGTGGAACATCACCTACAGCTATGGACACCACAGAATTACTGTGTGGTTTATCCTAGGAGTTTTGAGAGAGATGAGAAAACAGTGAAAGCTGGCAGGCCCTTAAGAAAGGCAGGTGCAGCGGAATCAGAAAACTCTTTGATGAAACAGAGGGCACCAAAATGGGAGAGTGAAAGTCACTGCAGGGCTTTGCAGGGAGGACAGGAGGTCAGGGCGAGCAAATACAGTAATTATTTTGTAGGGAGTGGGAGTTTGCATCAGTAATTCAGTTGACTGATATTTAAGCAGGTAAGCCACAAGAAATGCACTACAGTATCACACCAGTGGCCCATCAAAAATGACTTTTATGAAGTGCCTAAGAATGAGTTGTAATGAAATTTGAATTAAAGATACATGCATTAGTGCTTTTAGAGCATCAGAAAAAAGTTAAGTCATGGTGGATAGGCAGATCTCAGTGCAGACGGTAGTTGTTTTATGTGTAGCGGACTGTCACCAGGGTCTGGAGGATATAAAAATAAAGTCATTTCTGCAGGGATCATTTCCTCGTTAGTCTTAGGGTTCTTCAATCAAACCGAAGATCTTCGCTCTTAGCGTTCTTCGCTCAAAACCAAAGGTAACGTACATCTTTTGTTTAGTCTGCTTAGATTTTTAATACTGCTCAGCAAATATAGGAGGTTTATAACTTCTATTAAGACAGTATTGAGCATATCCGTGCTACCAACAACCTGTGAAGAGAGAATCATCATTCTCTTCATTCCACAGGTCAGAAACTGGAGGAGGATCTCTGTGTTATTCAACTTAGACTGTCTTTCTCATTTTATAATTGTACAGTTTTCGACCTGGTGGGGCTCCAGACTGAATTCCAGTCTGAACTAGGTTCCCTACGTAGAAGTTTGTGTTTAATTTTTGATAATCATTACTTCTGTGCTAGGAATTTAAGGTTGGGTATATTTCTGCCGCTATGAGATTCTTGCCCTTTTTAGCTGCTCCTTTTTACAATGCAAGCATCGCACCAAACATCACCCACTGTGCTACCTACAATCACCTAATATTTCCTCCCACCTGATCCTGCATTAGTTTCCATGGCAGCAGGAAGATACTCTCAGGAGCACGAAACCCGCAGATATAACTACATTCGCTCCCTTTGTTTTACACATTACCGAAGTGAGAACCAATATATGATGGGAGGAATCTGGGATAAATACTAACAGTGCTGTCATGTCTTTTGTGAAGATACTGAAACTGAGCTGCAGACAGTTTAAGGTAATCCTTTGCCTCTAAACAGGGCTGAGCAAGCAAAAGCAGAAAGCAAGCAAACCATTGCAGAATCCTCCTGTCTAAGCAGGCTTTGGCAGTATCCTAGTACTGAAGCAAAGTTATAAGTAAAAATTTTATCTGTGTGATTCAGCCGTGAGCCCACCTGTTCCTGGGCTAAACTCAGTGTGCATGTTCACACGGGAACTTCCCCACTGCTTCCTCCTTCGTTCTTAAGGAGGTGGGTGCAGCCCAGCCTGGTAGGGCACACTGCAGCAGGGTGAGGCGCACCTCCCGCTGTGTTTAGAGATAGGGGGTTTGTTTAGGTCTAGTTAATGGTCTTTAATTTTGATGTGTTAACACGAGCTGCTGATGAACTAAACCAGATTGACAGGATGTGGTGCATATGTGGACCAGTCTTAAGAGGATGGCATCTGAAGGTCTGGTACCTTGGTTTATGGTGATTTTTAGCCAAATGTGGTAATAGGCATGACGTAAAAAGAGTAAACGGATGTTACTGTTTCCCTGTAGGCTTACTGTTATGAAATGCTGGGAGTAGGCCAGGTTCCCCCACATCTGCAAGCCCAGCTCTTTGAGCACAGCCGAGCATAAAACCATTTTTGAGACGGTTCCTCAGGACACACAAAGCTGGTAAGTCCCCTAGGCCAGGGGCCCCAAAATACGCCTCTTCCCGGTCGACCTGCTCGGCTGGGCCAGGAGTGCAGCCAGGAGAGCCAGGCAGGAGCGCGTGCCCACCTCCTCCGAGCGAGCCCCGCTCGGCTCC
>NW_009710638.1:0-9499 GCF_000703405.1 Apaloderma vittatum | reverse complement strand
CCGCAATGTCCCCAGGCGGCTGGCCGCAGTCACTGGGACCCTGCCCGCAATGTCCCCAGGCGGCTGGCCGCAGTCGAGGGGCCCAGCCACAGCCTGAGCTGGCCCTCAGCAGCCCTCTTCACAAACTGCCCTTCCTTATTTGACTTCTTGCTGCTATCAGCTTCCAGTCACTGTGAACCTTCGTCTATATACTCACACCTAAAGACTTCAAGGTTCTAAGGTGCTCTCCAGGGCACTTGGTAACTGCCAGATACTTTGTAGATAAATCACAATGCTGTGATCCACTTCTGTTGGGGAGGAGAACTTTGCAGTTTTGCAGGTACAAACAGGTGAGAATAATGCCCTGCATATCGGCCTGCAAGTGTCTCTTGTAGCTAAGAAGGCTGAGTATCAACTAGATAATTTTTACGTATTTTGTCTCTTCTCAGTCCTTTATTTTAATTTATTTTCCTTTGTGAATAGCTGCAATACAAATAAACTTGAACTGTGATATAAAGTTTTGTTATAACCAACAGATTTCATAAGCAGAAGCATAAAGAGTCATCTTGCTGCACAAAGAACTATTGTAATAACAATATTTGGTACTTTTAGCCTTCAGAACATTTTGCTAACATACACTATTTAAACTTTCATCACCGTGACGGCTGCATGAAGCAACATTATCCCGTTGAAATAGATGAGGAGATTGAGGCACAGAAGAGGTTCGTGATTTGACCAGCAATTCTGACCATTAGCATCAAATTCTGCATCCAATATGTTTACCTTACCTCTGCTAACCTTCAAAGTGATCATTTCTGCTTCAACCATAGGGACAAAGCAATAAATACCTAATTACACTCTGTATTCCAACTTTGCAATTTAGCTTCTAAAAGCAGAGGCAAAGACAACATACACATACAGAAAACATTACCTAAATAGTGACCAAAACTGCAGCCATCAGTAACAGCGAAACTGCAATTTGATTAAGGCTTCTTTTCTTTGACTTTTACAAAGCAGTGTCTGGCAAGCATAATTCATGGATTTTTTTGGGAGTAAATTAAAAATTAATTGCAATACCAGCTCAGAAATTTCAAAGCAACATTTTGGAAAGCAAGTGTGCTGTTAGAGACAGTGCAGACTTATAAAAAAATAGCTAGTGCTGTGAAAGGCAATTACAAGGCACCAAAAAGACGACTACCTGCACTCAGCAAATAAAAATAGTTAACTGGTAGTGGGGTCTTGGCTTTCAGAACGGCTGCTGTACCAGCCCCTACTCTCAGAAAACTGTAATTTGCCTCCTGGACCCTGATATCAGAGAAAGCCGATGAAGTAATGGTTAATGTGACCTCATGGCCACGTGAATGATCGGGAAGAACTGGACTTCCAGAGGTGGTGTTTGAGTTCAGGACTAAGAGCAGATAAGCGCGCAGAGCACAGGCACCGCTCCTCTTTAGGCAGCAGTCGGCAGCCGAGCAGAACACTCACACTATTGCTCCTGCAGCCCTCTCGGAGAGCGGGGGAATCACTAACTGCTTTGCAGAAAGAGCCCTCGAACTCCTACAAGTTTTCTCTCTTCTTGTTTGTTTTCAGGACAAAGTTGCCACAGAAAGTTTGCCTTTGTTGGGTTTCACCATTGCCCCAGAAAAGGACGAAGGAAGCACAGATGCCGTTTTCCATCTCTATCACAAGCAGACTCTCTTCTATAGCTTCCGTGCAGAGGATAATAATTCAGCACAGAGGTACGGAGTCAGACTGCCACATTAGCGAGCACGCAGGTCCAAAAGCTTATATAGGGCTTTTCCCACTCCTTTGTTTCAGAATTGCCTTCGGAACAGAGGAAACAAACAGCTTTCAGCATGTTGGTTAAGCCCAATTGCACGCGACTGGCCTGGGTAACATGAAAAATGTACCTGGTGCTTTTCAGCTCCTTCAGGAAGGAGAATCTGCTCACTTGGATCAGTGAAGAGGCCGTGTCTCAAGAGTCATGCCTAGGAGTCGGTCAAACACAATTACTGTGCAGAAACTTCTCTGATTTATGTATTCTATTTATCCGTCTCTTAGTTTCCTCATCAACAAATAACTGTTTAGATTTCCCATTCTAATGCTGCTGCTTCCACATAATGAAATAGTCGTGAAATCAGCAATAAAAATGCCAGCACCTCAAGACACACAGGGAAGGAAATGAGTGTTTATGGGAGGTTTTGTTGCTTTCAAACATACTTGTGTGGTTTCACTGTTCCTATTCCAAGAGAGCACTTGTACTATCTTTGAGATTTTACCATAAATTACTGGTAAAGGTTGTACTAGAACACAGAAGTCCAAGTACCCAGTTCCCTGCTTTAATCACAAAACTATAGTTCCTCATTAGAGCTGGGATGGGAAATACAGTCCTCTGCAGGCTTTACATTATTAAAATACTTACTTTTCCTTAACTACATATATTCTTAAAATGCATATACTTATATATGTACCACTTTTTCTTTCTTGCTTTCTTCAGGTGGATTGAAGCCATGGAAGAAGCATCCATATTATAGCAGCTATCACTCAACGGACTTGAAATAAATCCTCAGATTTCTATGCATTTCCAGCAACCCTCTTCTGTCCTACAAAACGGAACAGTGTATTTCAGGCAAACTGGCTACATGCACTGGATATGAACTGTTTCAAGACTGCTCTTTTTGCTTCCATCTTCTTACATCCACATTTTTGGAAGTGGAAACTTTAAAATAGAAAATATTTATGGTGATTGTTATGTCTGTGCAAGTTCAACCTGTACTATAAGCTTCTCCCCTGATCCCAGAGTAAACCAAGTCTAAGATCAAGACAAGGAAATACATGGAAATACTGATTACAGCAAGGAACAGGCTCAGCTTTACTCACTCTAGAGCACTATCATATTTCATTGGGTTGGTTTTGATGTCTCCTATGAAATGAAAAACAACGTAGTAAGTAACAAATGCTCATTTAAAGCACTTTATTATTTTTATTGAACGACAGCTTCATTTTTTTCATGTTTCTATGGAGCTCTGTGGCCTGATTATTACTCATCCATTAACAAGTGTCAGCAAGAAATTATGCCCTGCGTATGCTAAACCGCTTCGACAGAAAATGAACGAACACCACATTTGGTTTACCTGGTCTACCAATACTTCACTGGTCATGACCCAGAATATTCACTATCAGTTTATAATTTTACACAGATCACTGCATGCTTTATGTTAAAGGGGTTAATTTCATACCAGTGCAGTACTTTAACATGCACTCCAGTAGCTCTACAAATCCAGGTGCTGAATTACATCGCTTTTCCCTAAATACTGCATCGGACTCAAAACCAAAGGTTATTTTTAATTTATTATAGACCTACAGACAGTTTTTATTTAACACTAGTCTACCTAGTAGCATTAAGATCTTTATTACTTATTTAAATAGCCTGCGTTTATTTTCGAAACTCAAGTTGTTTCTGCTGTTCTTGCTATGAAAGATGTCATCAGAAGTTTAATCCATAAAACCAGCACGTTATTTGACATCTGCTGGTGAGCTGCAATGCACTTGTCTGAACCTGCTCCGCCGGAGCGCTTCCGTTCCGCGGGGGCTGCGTCCGTCCCACCCCAGCGCACGGGGGCGCTCTGCAGCGCCAGGGCTGGTTCTGGGGGACTGCAGAGGCGCTGTGCTGCTTTCTGCCAGCTGAGGACACAGAACTCTGGAGTCTGGGGGGTTGTTGCATTTTTTGGATTGTTTTTGTCTTGGGTTTTTTGGTTTTAGTGTTGGGGGGGGTTACAAAGAAGGTTGAGAAGTGATGTTCTAATCATTGCAATAAGATGGTTTCGTGTCCTATATTTGTCAAAATATTTGACTAAGGAATAGAATGGCATTTATGATTAAAATATATCTTTGTATAAAAACACCATGTTCAGGAATTTACTTACATTAAGATATATTGGGGGGGGTATTTCTATTACTTTCATTCTTCCCTTTCTTCATGAAGCTTAACAGATATCTGAATTTTTTACCCTAATAAACCATTTAGAACTATCAGTATTTTTAAAAGTCTGTAATGGGTATCTAAATGATAAATGTAGTTCAATTTATCACCTGGGAAATCAGGCTTAAAAACCAAGTACATACCTATCCCTAAATAAAAATATGTTTGGGGGGTTTTTTGATACATCCAAGGCTGACAGTTTCATAAAGATTATCACCATCAAACAGAAACCAAGTACGAGAAAAGCTAAACTTTGTATTCTTTAGTTAATGGATGAACACCAATGTTAACTCTTTGTTTCACATTAGAACCATGGTCTTGCTAACAAACACTGTAAATGTTCATCCCCTCTTAAAACCATTTTGCACTGACAAAAAAATAAGAAATGCTGAAAAGGGTAAGGTCTCTAACCACAGCCCAAACAAAACAAAACCACACTACAGAACGACAATATTATGAAGATTTAGGTGCCGACATTTAGTGACTATTGTAATGAAGTTCTCTGTTTTAAGCCGTAAATGAACACGTGAAAATATTTTCTTGTAAAAAATAAGATACAGTGCTATTAAACATTGTCTTAAGTAATGTGGAAAAATAAAAGAGCAAAACATAAGCATAGTTCTACAGGCTTTTCCTTTACGTTATTTTTTACTTTCTGGAATTCCAGCTTTGCCGTTCCTGTTAGTGTTAACAGACACTTTCCTAGTAACCCGTTCTCTGACAAACTAAGGAAGAGCATCAAATCAGACGGTCGTGGAGGCCTTCCGGTAGGAAGGGGATATGGACCGAACTGCTAGAATGACGTGTTTCAGTCCTCCCTGCATCTGCCTCCCGGAAAGCCCACCTAGCAGTCTGCCTGAGTTACAGACAGAAACGATCTCAACATAGCACAAACAAAGAGGCAAAAAATGGAAATGTCCTCACAATTTCAGTCCAACTCTTCATCCAACCTAAGCAAAGCTAAGCACCAGAGACAGAAATTATCGTCGTTTCATAGTCCAGCAATCACCTTTTAGAAAAACAGGGGTATATAGAGGAACAGAGGTATATAGATACTCAGTTTACTATAAGCCATTTACTTACAAATAGCTCTTTCTTCCTAACTTGTAGCTAGCATTGCTCCTTCAAAAGAAGGATTTTGTTCCGCTCCTTTACCAATGTTTCAAAGAAAAATTCAGTAATAAGTCACAGTGTACCAGCTACTCAGTCAATGGCTCAGAGGCAAGCTGCTCTCATTTGCTGTTTCAGTGTTTGTGTGCTTATTTTGCTACTTATTGAAAAGCATTAAACTTATTAGCCATTACGTGCAACTAATATTTGGATCTATCTCACAGTAAAACCAGAGAGGACCTATGCAGACACTTTTTCCTAATGCTTTTAAAGTGCACGTATATAAGTTCAGCAAATTTCAGCATCATCTAATACAGTATCACTTATTAAGTCAGTCAAGGGCATACAGAATAGGTCTATATTTCACTGACGTTACTGCAAGAACTGCAGCAAAGTTTGTCACAATCTTGATGAAGTTTTCTTTTTTTGCTGCCAGCCTGAGTGAGCCCGGCGGAGCTGCCCTCAGGCAGGGCTGCACTGCCACTGGAGCTCACAGAAAAGCTGCTGCAAGGCCCCTCTTCGTGGCAGGACCAGGAGCAAGGAGACTCCTCTCCAGCCCTCTGAACCTCTCCTCAGCTTGCCAGGCAGGAAGCAGAGAGGGGCAAAGCAGAAACTCATCTCTGGCTCTAGCACGTTCCGTTCTTCCTTTTGCTCAGTCAGAGACCTGTCGGTAAGTGGAACAAGGGGAACTTTTGAAAAGGGAGTGAAAGAGGATGGACAGAAACTGGAAAAGACACCAAAGGATACATAACCAGCTGTTATCTTTAGCTTGGGGTATCGCACAGAATTTTGGAGTTAGTGTTTTTCAGCTACTGGCAGTGTACTTCCATCAGCTTCTTCTACAAGCATCCCGAAAAATAACAGTAACAACAGCTTGTCACTATCACAAGACATTATTTGTGAGATGCAAATTTAACATTTCCAAAACTTCAAGTAGTTATGGAGATCAGTACAGCACTACACAACAGAATTCAGAATTCACTATTTTTAAACACGAGAAACAAATTAAATCACACACACAGAAGTTATGAGATACTAATATTTTTATTTCCATAAAATCATAATACTATTAAAGCATGTAATTTTAACCAACTATAAATGTATCTCTTGGAACTTTTTTTTGCAGGATAACAATAAACAATTATATTTGGGTTATTTTCAAATTATCATGCAAAACATTCAAAAGAGCATCTGAAAGCTTTGCTTAATAGGATATACAATTCTCATTACTGCATTTTCATTTCCAGTACCAGTCAGGAACAGGAAAAACACACGTTTAAAGCATTTCTGTGTATGCTGCCTCACAGCAACTCAGTAACTGATTCAGTAATTGGCAACATTCAAAACAATACAGGTTTACCCACAACACTCAAAACTGTACGTAATTTTGCTTTAACACACTAGACCACTAGTCTAAATGCAATATCCTACTTCTCAAAGTATCTCAGACTTTAGACTTTAATAAAAAATAAAATGTGAGTGCTCAAAAGCACAATGATGTAAACAGACAGGAACACCCTCTCTTGACCACTAGAACAGTTGGGCTCCAAAGCGACAAACCTTCAGTGAAACATCATCCCACAGTGAAATTCTCACAGTTCACAAAAGTCCTTATTCAGGCACAAATCCAATAGGGTGAAGAAACAACATGCTTGAAAATTACCAACAGCACACACCAGCTTTACGGGCATAGCAGCCCAGCAATTGCCTGACTTCTGTTCTCTTACTCCGTTAAGCCACAGCAATCCTTTCACCAGTACACACACATCTGGTTGCCAATATAGACTGTATTATCAAGAAAATCCTTCAGACACGAAAATACTAGTGACCAAGGATTAATAATGCACACCGAAATGATGCTGCAGATCTTCCTAACAGTGCAGCTTTACATAAAACTCTTTGAGAGGACTCCAAGGGCCCTCCAGACATACACGTTCAAGAGAACACGTGCAAGAGAAGCAACCTGGCCATCCGCGAGACCGGGCACACCACGGCACTGTCACACAGCAGCGTGGCACAGGACATGCAAGGTGATGGCTGCAGCACCCGTGAGACCCAGAGGGAAGAATCATATTAGTTTCCAACACATAAAACCAGAAGAAAGACAACCTATGTCAAAAGAGGTCACAACATGACTGTAAGACCAAACAGACAGAGGTGAGTAAACCAGTAAATCAGCGGCACCGTGGAGTCTGAGTTACCACTTCTAAGCCAATTGGTAAATTAACGCACTAAGACCACAGACAAAGCTCTGTCCTATCTCATGCACCTTTGCCCAAGCCAATTAAAAAAAGAAAATACCATGCTCCTCAAGCACACTCTTGCACTCTTCTAAATACGGACTAGTGGAAAGGGCTGAGAACACTTGTTGTGGGAAAATTACTTATCTGGTAAGCAATCATAAAACAACTACTACGGAAAAGCAAACAAATGTCAAATCACAGACACCTAGGAAAGTTGTTACTGGGAGTCCTTGAAAAATTCTGGCTCTCTATGCATCAACAGAAAAGATCAAAATTTCAATCCACTACAAATACTGACAGGCAGAGGTCAGAAAAGTAGAAAGTAACAGAAAGCAAAGGCAACAGAAATGCTGGCCCTCCCTTTGAAGAAGTGTGACCAAGAGAGCTTGCTAGTGAGCAGAAGCAAGTGAATTTAAAATATATTTTGTAATCAAGGAAAAAAATAACATTCCCCTGAAGAGCTCAAAATAATCATCACTATAGAAATTTCTATATAAAGCAGAAACTCAAGTGCAATTTAACAGCAACCCTCACTATCAGTCCAGGCTCGGGGATGAGGTGGCAGAGAGCAGCCCGGTGGAAAAGGACTTGGGGATACCAGTGAACAAAAGCTGGACACGAGCCACCAATGCTCGCCCGCAGCCCGAAGGCCAATCACATCCTGGGCTGCATCCAAAGCAGCGTGGCCAGCAGGGCGAGAGAGGTGATTCTGCCCCTCTGCTTGGGGAGGCCTCACCTGGAGTACTGCATCCAGCTCTGGAGCCCCAACACAAGAAGGATGTTGACCTGATGCAATGAGTCCAGAGGAGGCCACAAAGAGGATCAGAGGGCTGAAGCACCTCCCTATGAGGACAGGCTGAGAGAGTTGGGCCTGATCAGCCTGGAGAAGGCTCCAGGGAGACCCAGCAGCACCTTCCACTACCTGCAGGGGCTACAGGAAAGCTGGGGAGGGACTGTTTACAAGAACGTGTAGCGACAGGACAAGCGGCAATGGTTTAAACTGGAACAGGGTAGATTTAGATCAGCTGTCAGAAAGAAGTTCTTTCCTCGGAGGGTGGTGAGACCCTGGCACAGGTTGCCCAGAGAGGGGGTGGAGGCTCCATCCCTGGAGGCATCCAAGGTCAGGTTTGATGGGGCTCTGAGCAGCCTGAGCCAGGGAAAGATGTCCCTGCTCACAGCAGGGAGGTTGGACTAGATGACCTCTACATGTCCTTTCCAGCCCAACACACTCTATCACCCTATGAAGACAACTCTAAAAAAAATAAAAAGCTTCTTTATTCATGCTGGGATGGTTTATCCATGAAGTGACAATCTACCACTGAAGAGTGCACAGCTGAACCATTGGCAAGAAACGCTAGGTCTTGTCAGAGAATCCTCTGACCTCATGATTGAAATACTTTTCCACCGAACCACAGACACAGCTGGTGTAAAAAAGAAAATAGAAAGATTAAAAAATAAGTAAGATTCTGATGAAAACATTTTAGGATAGCAAATAAAGGACAAAACTAAAGATTCCATTTAAATTTGCTTACAACCATGATCCAACAGATGCATATCTCACACTTCAAAGCCAGACTAACAGCAATTTACACTCTTAGCTTATTTCACTTTTTTGAGAAGTGGGCGCTTTGTGACAAATGCTCTTTTTAACAAACGTGTTGTGCTCATAGATGCTGCTTCACAAGTAATTATCCTTGATTTATAACAAAGAAAACAAATTCCTACTCCAATATCCAACCTAATTCTACCACAAGCATATTATGAGCCTTGTGAAAATCTTTAAAGGTACCTGTGTTACAAAAACTTATTTACACATTAAAAGTACACACTGTCAAGTAAAAAAAAAAATCTGCTTTTGAAGCTATGTGTATGTCTGTATTTTGAGAATTCGAAAATTCTTGATGTATTTAACGTTGCAGTAGTGAACACATGGCATCTTTCTAAACAGTATCCTTTATTTACACATTGCACACACATCTCTACATCACGTGCTTTCACGTTATAAACTCTAGTTTTGTGACATTGAGGCTACAGTTCAGAGGCACAGTTCTTCATTTCTCACATCCTTGCCTCAAACAGCCAGTTCTAACACTAGGAAAAAGGCAAAAAACACCACCCAAAAGATCAGGACCGACTGTGTCACTGCCCAGACAACAGCACCTGCTGCGTAAGCGCCGATCGCCTC
>NW_009710637.1:1280-14649 GCF_000703405.1 Apaloderma vittatum | reverse complement strand
GTGCGTTCAGACATACCTTATAACTTCTAAACCATTTTCTTGCAGCTCCTAAACATCAGCCTGTTTCTCTAGATTATTATGATTGTACAAATCTCTCGAAACCTGAAGTTAATTGTGTTACTTCGTATATCTCAGGCATTCATAAAAATGGCCTAACCCAAACAAAGAAATTATTGTATGAATACTTCTTTTTCAGTTCACAACCAAATAATTTTCCTAAAGGGGCTGCCTGAATGAAAAACTCCTACTGGGAAACCCATTTAATGTCCTTTCACTATTAAAAACATGCAATTGATGAGCTCAGTCTAGCAAACGGGGCTTTAGAAAAGAATGTCGGACATTTCTAAAGCAAAACAGGCATTCAACAGTCATCCAGCTGGGAAAACACCTCTGCGTCGGGCTGAAGGAATCAAAGAGTGGGGATTGAGGAGAGATTCTTACGTGAAGAACTGGAGTCAGATCTGAAGAGTTTTTCAGATGGAAGGTGACACTCCAGCTTGAAGGTCTGATCTCTGAGAAGAGTGACCTTTCGCCCTGGAGTGGTTTCAGATTCCCCAGGCTGTGCAAGCAGCTGAGTCAGGGGGAGGGATATCGTTCTGGGCATATTTCCCATCTCACAGCGATGGAGAGCTTATGGCTTGGGCCTCAAAACTACACAAAAGCACTTCTAGCTTCCTGGGTAAATAGCTCGTGTGCAGCAACTCGCGTGGCTGTTGGGGTGCCGATGCCGGCCTGGTGCTGACTGTGGGGGTCTGAGTGCCCTCAGCTCCCAAGAAGGGCAGAGGAAGGGAAGTCCGTGCCATGCCTCGCGCATCTGCTGCCCTGCCCGGGCGGTGAGCCAGGCCCCGAGCTGGCTCCGAGGAGAGGATGCTGAGACGGCACCGGCTATCTGGAGAGGCTCTTCCTCCCCCTCGCTTGGGCAGCAGGAGTATTGAAAATCTACAGGACATCACCAAATTAAAATCTTTTTTAGGAAGGTTAAATACGGACAGAGTAAATGCTATTGTATAGTTTTCCACAAAATAACGAAAAAAAGAATTAAGGAAGTTTACTTAAAAGTTTTGTGAAATTCCCTAAGGCCAAATAAAATGAGCCAAGCTATACAGAAGAAAACTGAGAACCAGTGCAAATAAATGTATTTGTATAATCTGTTTTGGACATGAACCCAATAGAACCACAGACAGTAAAGACTGAGAGACCTAGCAGGGAAAAAGGTAAAAAGCTGAGTGCTGACATATGGCTAATCTTTGTGAACTGCTTCTAGAGGTACATATTCCTTAAGGAAGAAAGCTAAGGAGCTTATGCTCATCTTTCATGATAATCTATTTTTTAACATGCCATTTGGAAAAAAAAAACAGCAGGCCACTTTCAGCGGGTGCAGCAAGCATTTTCAAAACTCTTTAATATTAAAGGGCAGTAACAGAGAGGAGCAGAGTGTTTCCTCATAGCAGCCCTGACTGACAGAGGCACCTTGTTTTCAGGCCTGATTCTAGAAAAATCACTGAGCCCCGATCAATCATTTTGAAGCTATCGTGAATCATTAACAGAAATTTTGGAAAAAGTTCCGTTTGGAAAGCGAGGTGGTGGTGTGATTTGAAAATCAATATTGGCGTTTGACTACAACATTAGAGAAGTTTGGAAACTAAGAAATTCAGGCATAAGTGACCAGGAATTGATGAAAACACCAATCATTAAATACTACATTAAACACACTTTTTCGTAGTTCTGCAGACAGCACAATGCAAGAGTTGCTTGACTTAAATTAGATGCAAACTAGTGGACAGTTCTCACAAGAAGGTGAGGAAGTACGCTTTTCTGAACAAGGAATATTAATTTGATAAATAAGCCATTGATTTATAGTCTGGTGTGTTAGGTGGTCTTAGTTCAAACTGATGGATTAAAACTGGTTAGAATTCTTCTTACCTCCTCTACCCTTTCTTATTCATATATATATATTTATATATACGCAACTGCTGTGAAGGGAGAAGGATTTCATTTTGTCTGTTGTATAATGCATTATTACTTCCTAGCATTTTAAGAAATTCAGATGGTAAAAAAAAATCAAGTTTTTAAAAAATCAGTCTTGGATTACTCCAAGAAGGCCCTGGAGAGGTTACTGCAGTCCCAGTGGGAATAAGTTCGCATATAGGAGCATGACTCCTTTCCTCTCAGATGGCACTTTTCATCTGTCATCCTGACTTCATGCCATTCTCCTGGTATTACCAGAGGGCAATCTGAGCCAGGGGAAGGCAAAAGCAATCAGCCAAAGGTCATGTGCTAAATAATTTTCAGCGGTAAGGAAGCTTTAAAGAACCACGGGACCTGGAACGACTCTCTTAACCACTACAGCTCACAGCGGGTAGGACAGCACCTTCAAGTAGTGTGTTTGGTGGGTCCTGCTACCTTTGCAACCACGGAAGAAAAGGCAGAATTCAAGAATATTTGCAGAGATTAACAAAAACCGGTTGATGCATGCGATCAGATACATTGCTGGCCTGCAGAGGCTTTAAGAGATGACTGTGTGACGTAGCACCTCTGTAGGGATCCACGGCTAATGAAGGGATCCTCCACCGCCAAACGCTACAGGTGCTCTGAAATAGAGTAGGTCTGTAACCCAACTTTTATTGTGATGGAGGAAAAAAGACTGAGGGAAGACATGACAATGCGCCTTCAGAAACATACGTTACCTGCCGAGAAGAAGGACATGAAGTTGGTTTTCATGTCCACGATGGCAAATACATGAAGCATGGTGATTTGAATTGCAGCAAGACAAACTGAGATTATGAACTGGGAAACACTTTCTGTCTTCCAAGGCAGGAAAATTCTGGAACATACTGCCTAAGAAGGGTATAAAAATCCAACCCTGGAGGCTCTTAAAAACAGTGTGGATGCACATCTACTGATTTACGACTACCTGATCCAGCTTTTGGGTTGGAGGTTGCCCTGAGTGACCTCTTTAGATCTCTTCTAGTCCTTCTTTCTCTGATTAACTCTGCAGAATATAACGGTATTCATCAGGAAAAATTTATGGCTTAACTTTTGGCAGCTCAACAGAGTTTTACATTTGCAGTACTGGAATCCTACTGACACCGTAGCCTTAGATCCCCTTGGTAAATATATCCGTTATTTAGGTTGAGGATTAACTGTTAGAAAAATGGAATGTCTGAGACAGATACTTATTTGGGCACTTACTCTCTTTGGGGCTTTGGAAAGTTTCTGAGTTTTTGTGTTCAGTCCCTCCCAGCCTGAGTCTTCTATGGAGAGAGAAGAAAAGCTGTTCTTTATTACCCAGCAGGTGGCTTAGATGGATGTCGCCATACATGTGACTTCTAAGTATAGTTAATTTTGTGACTATTATGCAAAGCTCTGCTGCCTTTCACCATATAAAGATATGAAAAACATTTTGAGTAGCTTGTATATTTTTAACATGACCCTTTTCCCTACCTTGCTCTTGGAAGTAACAACAATACCTTTTATTTAGCCACACACTCATAATTAACTTGCTACTTCAGCTGTATGAATGTGCAGGGTGATCAGGTACTGTAATGATTAGCCGGACTTCAAATCTGAAAAATGCTGTGTAAGATAATGCTTATGAGCTAAAACTTTTGAAATTACCTTTGATATCTCTGTGCCGTTCTGCTCTGTGTGCTGCTTCCAGCTTCCATCGCCAGCTAACTATGAGTGACAAGTCATTTCTGAAACATCACTACCTTCCATTCTGTGGTTAGTATTTCCCCTCCATCCTTCATGCAAGGTGTATACATATAGATATTTATACCTGATGGGATTGAAAGCCAAGAACTTGATGGAGTTACAGACTTATTGAGGTGGGAAGGGATGTTCCACGGTCCGTTTTCCAGCCCGCTGCTCAAAGCGTGAGGTCCCCTGAAGCCTTCCTTTCTCCAGGCTGAAGAAGCCACGTTCCTTCACCCTCTCTTCACACCGTGTGCTCCAGCCTTGTGCTCGTTTTCGCCTGCACTGGACTCACTCCAGTTTATCGTGGTCTTCCCTGCATGGATGCAGTACTCCTGCCGCGTCTAATGAGTGTGGAGTGAAAGGCCATAATCGCTTTGCTCCATCTGCTGGCTCCGCTCCTGGGACGCAGCCCAACGTGCCGCAGCTTGCCTCTGCTAGCGACCTTGGAACAGCTGGGCATCCCATGGTTGTGTTTGTGTGAGTCATTGTCAGGGGAGAGGGTATCCTCTCTGGGTGTATTTTCAATAATGCCATATATTTATTATTTGTGCACAGTGGGAGGAAAATTTTAAACTATTAATAATTTTTTGATCTAAAATTAATCACATTCTCCTTTACTGTCTGCCTTCTCTTTATTATCTCTGTTTTTTTCCATCCAGGCATGCTCACTTTACAGTTGCTCATTTCTTTTTTTTCTCTTAATGTTTAAATATTTATTTCTACTCTTCTTATGTCTTAATTAGTTTTTAACTCCAACTGCTAATCTCTTTTCTAATCACTTTATGTTGTCATAATTGACTTTCTATTAATTAAACATCCATTTTTAATAAGTTGTGTATTTGACACCAATGAAGTATCTAAATTACTTACAGAGTCATCAGTTCTGTTCAGAATCAAGTACTTTATAGTTAGATTAGGTAATAGTTCGGCAGGAGTACTGTGAATTTCCTGGATTGAAGGAGAAAAAGCCTCTCTGGCTAAATTTTGGGTTATCAGGTGCTGGGCTTTCTGCCTGTTACAAAAAGTCACATTTCAGCCTTCTAAATCCAGTTTTGCTTCGATAAGAGCCTGCCTAGGGTGCCTGTATGTTCCTGGTTACTGAACAAACACCACATTTGTTTTTATTGAAACAAAATGGTCTGGACTTGGTTAAGTACTTCACTTTGTGTCAGTTGATATTCCAGTAACAGCAAACTAGCTACAACAAAATATGTTGTGAAACCATAATGGGGTAGAAGAGGAGCTTCACTGCCCACGTTTTTGTCATTGTCTTAAGACTGAAGGAAAGCCATGAAGTTAGAAACCACTTGTATTTATTCATAACAAGTAGCAAATGAAGTGTTTCAAAACTTGAAACACCGAGTGGGTGTATTCTGGAGTTAAAACCACCTTCTTGTCTGAATACCATAAAATAGAAATAGAGAATTGGTAATAGGTATTTGGAAGTTCTGTTGCAGAGTCTGATCAAATTTAAATAGGTAAGGTAACCCTTGAAGGCAACCATACCCTCCTTCATTCAGAGGAGAGAATTATTCCATTTTGGTGCTGATAGGAGTCATTCTGCCTGGAGTTAAATCTGAACTTTTCAATATTCCACACAAGAGAAAATGTCAGTGTTTTAAAAATCGCTTCAGTGATGAAAAGCATTGCAGAATACAAAACAATAACGAGTGAGTTCTGAAATACGAAAACCATGAATACCAGGGAGCTTCAACAATATCAAACCCTATCTCTCAATCTGTTCCCAAGAAGACAACTTTTGCAAAAATGAGCATTTCTTTTTGCAAAAAAAAAGCTGGTTTAGGATGGAACTCACCCTTCCTATGAAGAGTGACTCGATCAGTTTTGTGATGTGATGCCTGGACAGTGGATGGTTGCTGCTGGCCTGGCTGGGAGCCCCCGCTTCTCCCCTGCACTTCCCGCTGGAATTCCCGCTGCAGCTGCCGAGGGCTCGCTTGGAGCCGCTTCCTAACCAAGAGGGGAAGCTCAAACGCTATGTGTGTAGAGCTAGGGAAATTCTCCCTCCAAAAGTAAGAAGCTGCCTCTGACCAGAGTTGTTATGAGCGTGAGTTTAGAGAATGCGGAAAGGATGTGTTGGTCTTTTATTTAAATTTTCTGCGGTCCTTTCTACCACATGCTTAGCCAAGTCAGCATGCCAAGGTTTTAAAGCTAATGGGATTTCTAAAGCTCCCGATTTCTTTCCTTCCAGCATTCACTGTTTGTTTACATTCCCCTGGACTTATTTAATATAGGAAAAAAGCCCCACAGTTTACAAACAGTAGAGAATAAAATTAAGAGACTAGGGAGAGTGATTATAAAATTAGGAGTTGATCAAGCTAGGAGGGACTGCAGGCCTTCTGGAGGAGACAGTTAGGATAATAATGACAAAATATCCAGAGAAATAGGAAAAGCATCCAAAATCAACAGAATAAAATTCAATAAAGGAAATGAAAGGAAAGATTGTTAAATTAGAGCTACCACAAACGAGTGATGATGACTAGCACTTGGTTATGGTGGTGTGTTTGGGGGATGCCTTGGGCTGCATTCGCCAGCGGTGCCTGGGCTGCCAGGCTGGGGAACACCACAGGAACCACAGGAAGAATACCAAGTAAGGACTGACTGACTGGACAATGATATTGCAGAAGATAATGTGGGAAAAAGAGAAATACAGTTATGATGCTGTTGCAAGTACAGCAGTTCTCGTTGTGCATTGTACTAGCAGGTACGTTAGGTGTCTGCCCAGGGAGCTAGGCCAGCTGGAAAGAAAAGCGTCCCAGCTGGGCGGGATTTATGTCCTAGGGCTGACTGCCTGTAGTAAGTGTGCGACTCTCGTTGCTGGAACCTTCTGGCCCTGCAATGAGCAAACACTTGTGAGGGGTGATGAAGGCATCGTTCAACCAGTTCTCAGAGCTCGTCTCTTTCATTTCCTTCTCTTCCAGCTGAGTCCAGGAAGTCACACAGAGAAATCTCCCTTAAATGTCCTGGCAGGGTAAAAGTGGTTTATACGCATTCCTCCATCCCGTTCAAACAGGGAAATAAATCTGCACACCAATTCATTCTTGGTGGTACCTACACTCAGCAACTCGGAACAGTCTAAGGCCTGATCCTCTGTAGACAAAATCTTAAGGAGGCAAATGAAAGCAGCAAACACACACAAGTGCATAAAGTGCGTCCTCCTATGGATACGTTCATGAGTAAGAGCAAAGCCTATGGAAAACATTTTTCTTGCTGTCTTATAGCTTTTTGTGCTATTTTCTTTATCTTAATTAAAATTCACAATTTCTTATCATTCACACTCTCCCTGATAAAGGGTGCCTCATATTTCAGAAGAACAAATCACTTCTTTGAGACCTCTGTGAACTTCACCCACAATGGCTCAAACTTGAGAGCCTTTTAAAAGCTCCAAAAATAGTCTTATCTAGAATGGCCAAAATAAAATCAGGACTTTACCTCCCTTGAAGCTTTGTTGGTGGAAGCTGTAGTACAGAGAGGGAGCAGATCTTTTTACTGAAACTCATAGTTGCTGCACCTCCTCATATTACAAGCAATCGAAAAACAAAGTAGCTGTATTTTCATTTTTATTTTTAAAGGGACAGTGTCTACATATGTAACCACAGAGCTACTAAGAGTGGCACTCCTGGCGTGGTAAGATTATCTCTGATTGCTAGGCAGAAGTTAAGAGATCAGCTAGAGATGCTGGTCTGGTCTGCAGCCCACGACTGCCCTTCCTGTCGTGTCATACAAGAGATGAAGTCAATGCTTAACACATTGAGAGCTGAAAGTTATTTTTAAAGCTTAACCAGACCATTTACAAGATAGTATTTAGAAGAGCAATAGAAAAGACAAATAGGAGCTTAATTTGCCCAGCCTGGAGAGACAAAAAGAAGTAGGCTATAGTTTGAAAAAGAACAATGAAAAAAAGCAACAGGGTTAAAGCTTTTCATGCCTCATCCATATTTGTCATATTAGCAAAAATTCTGAGTATATCTTGAATAACAAAATATGGAGATACGATGTCTGCCGCCAGAATAGCTCTGATGACTTACACCATGGAAAGAATTCACTTGTTCTTAAAGTCCATTGCCCTCACATAGATATGATAAAATCAGAATCAGTTTTTGCAAGAATATTGCTTGGTACTCTAAAGCTGACAGTAAATAGGGACAGAAACGTGATATTATTGTTACTGTTATTTTGTCCAAAACATTTTCAGACTTTTGCAGCTTTCTAACTAGAAAGAATATGGGCCAAGCTTATTCTTGTTTTGCAAAGGATTAGCTTATTAAGGAAGCCTAGAAACGCTTATCTATGTCTGCTAATATTTCATTTATTATACTTCAATATCTTCAGTTACTGGGCATGCTTTGTTGTCTTTTTCTCCTCTTCTCGCTTCTGACTTAGAACTGATGCAATCTGTCTTGGGCATCGTTGGTAAATAATAGGACTCTAGCATGGAATTAATAATGCAGTTACAAAGATACTGTATGAACTTCCTTTACATATTTTCTCCTTTGTTGCCTAGAGACTGATGGCGATCGCTTTTCAGTTTCTAGGTATCACTGGGAAGCCCATCAAAATAGCTCCAAATCTTGCAGTGGGCAAGACTCACTGTGTATTGCTCATGTGTGTATTTCACAGATAGGTCCCTCAGGAACGTGCAGCCGAGATCCTGAGTATGGCCTCAGTGCTTTCGGACCGTACACCCATGGGTAACTTTACTCAGTGCTTTCATTGTGTCCACCAACCTGAGCAATAGCCCGTGGGTTTGCAAATGCCTGTGGCGTAAGGACCTTGTGCCCACTGCCTCGCTGGGTGCTGAAAGCAGTGCTTCCTCTGCAGGTGTCACGTCTCTCCTGTCTCTGATTTCAGTAGTTTAGAGATTTCTTGTTGCTGCACAGTGGCTCACTCCTGATATTTTTTTTTTTTCCTTGGAGCTTTGTCATCATCTGAGATAGGAATTGCTGCCATCTCTGAGACGGAATAGTCAACATGAGTCAATTTCTTTGTATTTTTTTCTGTATTGCTTTGCATATTTGTTTTTCTAAGACTATGCACTTTATGATTTCCCTTTGTTCCTCTGACCTGCAAATCAAAAGCCTACATAGAAAGTACCCCAGAATTTGCTCCGTTTCATCTTTGACATTTCATCATGCTTTGATAACAAACAGCTTTGTCTGGCTGTAACTGATAACTGGCATCCTTTGTAAACCAAAAGTCTTAGACTGTGGCTTAAGGAAGGCTATTTTAGTAGTAAAACGAATCATCTTGAATGATATAGTCCTCCATGTGTGACAATACATGATGTACTGGTCGAGAAGTGCCCTTATGATGTTTAATTTTGCAGGAATTGGCTAGAAAATAGGAGGAGCGGGTTCCTGCTCCCACCTGTGCGACTGAACACGGCACCAAATACCGATCTGCAAGTGGGCAGAGGGTCACATTGCCACATGTATCACAATTTGTCCAAATTCTGTGTAACTATTAACCTGAGGGCATCAAAGCTAGAGAGCTAGGCTAGTTGGAGAAGGCAGGAGGGGGCAAGACGAAAATGAGACGAAGGACAATGCAGGTCTAAAGCTGTGCAGAGAGCAGAACCAGCAGCAAGGACACCGCTGGAGCGGGTCTCTGGAAGTGTTTCCCATGGGAAACTGAGTAGCCCAGTTTAGCGTTCTCGGGGCAGAGACGCAGAGGTTGGCCTGGTGTAACATAAATCTGCATACTGCACTCCAACAACATTTTATTTTAAGAACAATTTTGTATTGGCTGATCTGTAGAATGCAGAATATTTTAATGTACTTTTTTATTATTTTATAGAGAGGTTTCAAAAGCTTTTGTGGGAGGAGGGGGAGTTAGGCTCTGAGCTGGCAAGTGAAAAACCCCCTGTTGAGCTCTGCTGGAGTTAAGCAATAGGAGGTGACAAGATTTTTGTTTGTGGGGGGCACATGTGTGTCTGGGAGAAGGCTGGCAAGCTCACTTACATACCCCAATTAATAGGAATGAGACTAAACTTCTACCTAAGTGGCCAGGGGGATTCTTCATTTTGGGTTCATTTTTCAAGTAAAGGATCTGGTATAAAATTGGATATTCCTTTCTTTAGAGGAGGGACTTACCTTATTTCTGCAGGGCTCTAGTCCTTTGAAAGAAATATATTTTACTCAACAATTTTTCAGCAATGCAGATTTAATATAGTCCTGCTGCCTAAGAAAGTATTTGTATGAGGGGGAAGAAAAGTTTATTTTAAAGAAGGCATTTACTGTTCAAAGCTGAGTCACTGAATTTATGACACAAGAAGTTGTCTGGAAGACACATATTTCTTCATTTTATTTTTAATGCTCTGTATCATCCATAATTTTGAACGGCAACCCAACTGTTTACAAAGCCATGGAGCATTTATGAATGTGCACTACGAGGATATTCTATAGCTCTGTTGCTATTTAGAAAGAGTATCTGGTAGCTACTGGAATAAAACCGAATTTCTCTTTGATACCAGTTTTGCTTCATCAGCAGGTGCTTAACACTAAAGGCAGCACAGTTCAGTTGTGTAAAGAAGAGAATGTGGGTCATTCTTCGTGCTGATCATGTCCTAATGCTCAGGGCATGGCGTCAGTGCTGTAATTCCTCTCTGTGGCTGCACACAGAGCTCTGTCAAGGAGCTCTCCTTGCAAAGCCTTTTGATTCTTCCTTGGAAAACACTCTGTAAGTGTTAATACTATTTTTTTCCCTTTGTCATGGAATATTTACCCAAGCAATATCCCTGTGTTCAGCACCGCATGAGTTCCCAGCATGTATCATCTGCCACCTGATGCAGTAATCCTTTGTCTGGGCTATCAAAATAGGTAGCTGCAGCACAGACTGAAATGCCAGCGTGGAAGAATTATAACTTTGTCTGGGAAACTAGTAGAAAACTGAGAACACTTTTAACATGACGGGGACTCTATATAAGCAGATTCGTTAAGGTACAGTTTTGGAGTGTTGCAGAAATAACATTTACTGACTTCTCAAATGCTTTGTGATTGCACGCTCGGAAATCCAGAGCGGCTCTGCCAATATCCTTCTGCAGAGTCGTGGCATTACCAAGTGAAATGGGGACCAAAAACCAAAGGTGAAGATGCAGATGTGAGGGTATGATTTGGGTTAATGGTGCAAAGATAAGGTGTGAAAAATACAGGCTAAGGACAGACCCTGTCCTTCCACTAGTGAAGGTAGGTGTCTAGTCCAGATGAATAGCAGAACAAGGTTTGCAGTTGGCATTCCTGCCCTGCTGAGCAAGTGGGTTGTGATTAAAGCAACCTGGGGCACCTATGGAGAGGTTTGTAAATCATCAATACCTTTTGGATTTTAGGGCTTGCCTATCACTGAAATGGATTTCATACCACTGTGCGCTTTATGTAAGGGTTCTTAATAGCATTTCATTTAGTTGTGACTTCAGTACACAAAGAAAAGATTTCTGGCATGAGGAATGCAGCACACAGCAAGCTCCTTAAGAAGTTTTTCTCCACTGCTGTTAGTTAGCAGTGGCTGCGTTACACATGGTAGGAAGAGGTCTTTTCCCCACCTGTTTGAGTGAGAAATGCTTTAGTTGTGCCTAACATCATTAATTAACTTTGCACTGATATACAGATGAGAAGTACAAGGTTCTGGAGCATGCAAAAGAAAGAGAACAGGGTCAAGGACCAAAACCAGCCCTATTCCTGGGAATTGTACCCACTCTTCAAATGCATTTGGATACTATATTAGATATTTTTTTCCCTTCTTTCCTATACTAAAGGTGTCAGTCAAGGGTTGGGCCCCTGAAAGAATTTCTCGACAGAGGACAGGAGATCCAGCTGTTGATACTGCCACACGGAGATGCTGATTTTTTCACTCACCTGACTGACACAGTGGCAACTCTCTGAAGCTCAGCTTTGTGGGGCACCAAGTGCTCTCCAGGCTGGTGTGAGCGTGTTGGCGGTTCCAGGCGGTGCCGGCTCAGAGCCCGCCGCAGCGGGTTCAGCCCCTGGGCCCACCCAGCAGCTCTGCCAGCACGCGGGGTGCTGTGGTGGAGGCTCTCAGCCTGTCGCCTAGGACACAGGTTACCTGACAGATGTTACTGGGTTGTGGCAATCAATGAAGTCTCCACTCAGGTGTCTTAAGCAACAGCTCGTAAAACCTCCCAGAAAAGACAAGGAGTTTTGAAATAACTCCTCAAAGGGAAAACTGACAGTTTCAAGAAACTTAACTGTTTCTCACATTGCTTTTGCCCTGTGACTAAGGTTTTTAAAGGACTGGTTTGCAGCTGTGTTCATTGAACAGTGTCACTAGCCATACCGGCTTCTGCTGGCTAAGGGTATGCCCTACTCCATTCACATTTGCTTTTTTCCTCCAGAGTCCCTTCAATAATTCAAAATCAAGGAGGGAATCTACTTTATCTGGGGATTGTGACCTGCTAGTTACATATCTACTACAACTACTGGTACCATATGGTGAAAATATGTTTCTCTCCACAGGTATGTATTTTTGTAATAGTTGGAAACTTGCTCTATATTCTAAAATTCCCCTAAGAGCCAGCACAAGGATTTAAACTTCGGTAGCAAAGAGAACTTTGCTCACAATTTTCCTTCTCTTTGCAATTTTTCACATCCTTAGCATTAGCTTTATGCAGATTTTGAATTACTATTCAATTTTAAGTTCATGATACAATTAGCTAGAGATTATAAAGTTGCACTGCAATAGCTTTTGCATCTGTGTTGCTGTAAAGATTCCAGACTAAATGATACTGCACATTCACGGTCATTATAATTTTATAATACTTCACCAGGACCAGGCTGCTGGACGCAGTTTAGTTTTCTACAGCTATGGCTAAAAATATTCACTTACCACTCAATTAGAAATGTTTTGGTAGGGTAACTAAGTAAACACGAATACAGAACATTAATAAAGGCTTTTTCTTTCTTTTCTTTTCCCACCTCTTTCCATATTTAGGCTGCCAGATTGTCTGTGGCTCAGAGAAATGAATTTTGGACAGATATTTTTGAGAGCTTAGCAATTCCATATCTTGAGAGATGCCACTTCAGAAGTAGTGCTAGTATTAAAGACAAGGAAATGTTACAAGGATGTGGGAACACAGAGCAAATCAAAAAAGCAAACCAAGAGCCACATCAAATGCTTTAATAATATTTTAAAGTTGCAAGTGAACAAAGTGGCTGCCAAAAGCTCGTGTGGCAATCTCCTGAAATGCCTGAACTAAGACCTAGTGAAACCAGTGAGACCCTTTCTGTGGGGATCAGTGGGCTTCATGTGCGTGCTTTTGGGATTTGGTAAGTGATGTTTGAACTGAGAACTAGAACTTTTTTAGCTTCTCAAAGCTCAGGGGAGTTTTGCACCTCATCATCCAAGCAGGTTCATTTCCATTTAAGACATGTAGTAAGGCCAGAAGACGTGCTGTATTAGAGTCCAAACAGCCAACAGTACACCAAAACATTTCCGTGCTGAAACTCCTTTTATGTTCTTATCTAGGACTTGTGTCACAGCAACCTTTAAAAACGTTTCTGAACCTAATTCAATTCAAGCAAAGACCATAAAGGGGAATTTAATATATGAACTCCAAAGGTATCGTCCCCTGACCTGACGTGTGCTCAGTCCTGAGGAGCACTGCCAGCTGAGCAGACTTTCTGCAGGTGGCTGCACTCTT
>NW_009710637.1:0-1249 GCF_000703405.1 Apaloderma vittatum | reverse complement strand
TCAGCAGGACTCCTTGAAAAAGCCAACAGCAAAAGGAAATTACTTTCACTTCCCTCCCTTTTATCCATTCACTGGAGTTCTCAAAATGATATCTGCTCATCATTCATGTGATTTTTTTCTCTGTGATATTTTTATAGTGAACAACGAACCCTCTTCCTCCCCCTCCCCCTCCCCTAGCAATCCCTTGATTACCAACTTACCTAGTGGCAGAACAATGAAGAAGGGTAGCCAGCACAGGATAAACATGCCGACCACAATTCCCAACGTCTTGGCTGCCTTCTTTTCTCTAGAGAATTTAAAGAGTTTGAAAGCTAAGGAGTTCCTGGGATTGTGACCCTTGGATTTGTTGCTGTTTAATGTATCCTCATGAATGTTCTTGTAATGAATCCGTAAAGTCAGCTCCTTGGAGTTGGACATTTCTTTCATAACCCCAGCTTCCAGGTTTTTAGTAGTCCTTTTTGCCACTATGTAGACCCGACAGTACATCACGAGGATGACAATTAAAGGAATGTAAAATGATCCCAAGGAGGAAAACAAAGCGTAGAATGGTTCTTCAGTGATACGGCACTCTTTATCGTCCTTAGGTGCCGGTTCTTTCCAGCCCAGAAGAGGCCCGATAGAAATCACCATTGAAAGGACCCAGACGCCCAGGAGAGCTAAAATTGCCCTTCTTCTCGTTACCAAGGTTGGATACTGGAGGGAGTAACGTACCCCGATATATCTGTCTATGGAAATGGCACACAGACTTAAAATAGAAGCTGTACAGCAAAGCACATCAACTGCTGCCCAGATATCACAGAATATCCTCCCCAAAACCCAGTAGCCGAGGATTTCCAGTGTAGCAGAGAATGGAAGGACAGTAAAACTCAGCAGCAAATCTGCTATTGCGAGGTTAATTATGAAGTAGTTTGTAGGAATTCTTAAATGTCTATTGCAAGCAACAGAGAGAATTACCAGGATGTTACCTATAATAGCGAAGAGTATGAAGGCACCTAGGATAAGCCCCACAATTACCGCCCTGCTGATATCCAAGGCAGGTGAATCCAGATGGCTTGCTGTCTCGTTGGAGTTGTTGGCAGAAACATTGCCATCAGTGGGTGCAGACACCTTCAGATATCCAGGTATCGATGAGTTGGATTTAGGGTAGGTATTCATCTTAGAAATCGTCCTCCATAGCAAGTTGTGCTGGGATCCCTTGCGCAGCAGGCAGGCGATTCGGGCACGGTGGAAAGTTACCTCCGTGCCCACG
>NW_009710636.1:1035-6731 GCF_000703405.1 Apaloderma vittatum | reverse complement strand
CGGGTGTCACCTCATCTTTCTCGCATAGCTCTGGTCAGAAGTACTGGCAAACCCACCCCCCATTTCTGCCCTGCAGGGAGCACACGCTGTGCGAAGGAAGCCCTTCAGCATCACCCGAAGTCTCACGGCGTCTTAGTCATGGAAAGCTTTTAACGCTCCCCAGGAATAAAACGTCTCGGCCTCTGCAGAACTCTGCCATCGCTCCCAGAGCCCGGGCTTTCACACAGGGGTCCGAGGATGGCACCAGCACAGACGCTGTTCTTCTGGGTGCTGCTCGTGCAAAGAGACGCACTAAAAT
This sequence comes from Apaloderma vittatum, assembly GCF_000703405.1. Classification (NCBI taxonomy): domain Eukaryota; kingdom Metazoa; phylum Chordata; class Aves; order Trogoniformes; family Trogonidae; genus Apaloderma; species Apaloderma vittatum. The sequence continues at coordinate 6,433 of NW_009710636.1, read as the reverse complement.
CATCTCTTCACTAAGCCTTGAGGAGCTCAAAGAGCTGGAGGACAAGGGCGGAAAAACTTCCACAGTTTTTGAAGTGACCATTTACAGTCTATGCCTCCACCCACGGGGCTTCTGTACAACAGACAAACTTAACATTTTCTTCCTCAGGACTAGAGATTTGTGTTTTACAGAGCACTCTACCAAGTCTTCCACACAATTTTCTTTAATTGGCTTTACCTTCTACCCACAGCAAGGCTTCCTGCACAAAACCGAGGCACATCATAAGAATGTGCCGGTGTCATTGCTGGTGTTGTGAGTAGTTACAGGGTTATACAATTATTACGATTCTTCTTGGCCCACATCTTAAAAAAAAAAAAAAGGGAAAAAAACCCTGTATTAAGTCATTCCATGATGTTTTTCTAAGTAGCACTGGAAAAAAAATAGCCTACCCTTTACTTAGAAAAAAAAAAAAAGAAAAAAAAGCATTCAACCAAATTAACAGGTCACAGAAGGACATAATAAACTCTCCATTCAAAAATTACAGCAGAGAAAACTTATGCAGCATACAGTCTGAATTCATTCAGATGCTGAAAACCTCTCCTGTAACAGCTCTTACAAGCAAATCCCACTCAAGTCTACTTGTATTTTCCTTCGTGCTTCCAAACCAGCACAGCTCAGTGTTACAGACCAACAAAGGGCACTTCTACAAACACAGAAAATGCATATTCTTGACACACAACAGGCAAGTTATTTCTGTGGAAAATTCCCTGTAGGGTAATCTGACCTATTACAACGACAATCAACTTTCGCTAAGTTCAAGCATTAGTATAGGTAACTTCTGAGCTGGTAAAGACAGAGAAAACTAAGAATCAAGAAGAGACATTAAACTTCCATTACAATTGGTAGATGTGGCACATGAAATAGGCAACTAGAAACAAGTCCATCCACCACTTTTCTCCTCCGAGATATCTGGAGGCACTAGAGGGAACTGTGCCCCAGTCAAAATTTGACACAGCAGCTTGTGATGTTATGACCCCATCCTCCCCCTCTGTGATCTCTGAACACAAAGCATAAAATCTCACTTCCTCACACTGCCTCCAGTCACGGGAAACCAGTTTTTGATATCTGTGCAGACCGTGGGAGTAGCAGCATCCAAACCACAGAAAGAAAAAGAAGTGACACTTTTCTGTTCAAAAGCAAAGAGCAGGATGCCCACACAGTCCCTGCCAGTGCAGCTCTTGCCATGGCTCAGATATGTGGCTCATTGGGATTTTAGGCAGTTGCAGGATACTGATTTCCATGGCCCACAGATGGATTTCCTTCTGCTCTGTTGCCTCTAAAAGGTCTGCATTGCTACCTACCTTAGCCCACTCATTTTTATGGCACAGGCACGGAAATAGTGGAAGAAGGATCCATTTGCGCGTGTTTCTGCAGCACCCAGCCCAGTTGCTCAGCAGCCTCTATTTCCTCCGGCCCTCCTCCCCCAAGATTTGCTAGTAGGCTTAATTGATGCAAATTGCAGCACTTTACTGTCTAGTTATAACCTCATTTCCCCACATTCCTCACTTACAAACCGCACTGCTGTTCCAGGTGAACAGCACGGAGTTCTCCAGAACTGCAGAGGGTAGCAGGAGATGCAAGCACAGACACCGGCAGGCAAGCTGCCCACTGCTGTCTCTAGCTTTGGGGATGCCCCACAAGCTGAATCTTTGACTTTGCAGCTCACGCATGTGTGGCAATAATTCTCTGATAGCAGAGATCATAGAAAGAGAACCTGAGAGAGAGAGAGAGAGAGAGGCATTAGAGGTCACATAGACCCTAAGATGACTTTTCATTTTCCTGTAACACTTCAGGCAGAAAGCTCCCTCCCTGCTCGCTCCTCGAACAACACCAGCACCCTTCTCCTGCACACGGACCATGCCTGCCCAACAAGCACCTCCTCTCTCCAGCAACACCCAGGGAGCACCTGCTGTCCTCTCATCCTTCTTATCCATCAAGGTCCCCGGAGGTAACACCCTGACCTGACACAGGTGAGCCCAGCCCAGCCTCCACAGCAACCTGCAGCCCCTGTGAAACTGGTTTAACCCTGTGCCTGCCAGCAAACAGCCCAGTGCTGGCACCTCTTGCACTACTTCCCTGACACTGGATCTGTGGCATTCTGACAGAAGAATGAGAATGCTGCACACAGTTAAACCTCCACAATCTCGGTATTTCAGGTTGGTTTTTATCAGTACATTAAAGCTTTCCCAATCATAGGGATTCCATTTTTCAAACCCACTAATACTAAAGCACGAAGCAGCAGCAGCTCTCTGTGCTGTGTGGCCACTATCAATTTCTGCTCCATGTTGCGTGAAAATCCCAGCCACAAAAATCACATGTGCACCAGCAGTCCTCAGAAACCAAGTGCGTAAGATACCTGGTCCCAAAGGCACCTGTGGTATTATCAGGCCCAGGGCAAACAATATCAGAAGTGAAAGAGAGTTCTATGCTTAACAATGAGAAAAATATGGGCAGCATGAAGAGAGCTCAGAAACTGAGACCGACGCTTGAAAGATACTCTTGTCTTAAACCTTATTTCAGTTAAAGGAAAAGTGTGAAGATTGGTAAAACATAACCTTCTGTATTTATTTATGCACCTATATATATATATATTGTACACATGGGTGAAAGGATGTGTATATGTGTTTTGAAGAATTTGTAAATATTACACATGTGCAGATGAACTCAGCCATGTAGGCTGTCGCCCTTGCTCCTTGAACTCTGGCCCCTTGTGCAGGCTGGCTGTGACATGTCCTTAAGGATCCTGATCTGCGCCCTTCCCTCGCGTGGTTCTTCACCCACCAAGGATGACCGTCCTCAGACACCTCAATGGATCCCCTTCACAAAGCATATGGTCAATTCAACCAACTGCAGTGATTAGAATGACTTCTATTGTAGCCATGCAAAATGACACAAAGACTGTGACCTGGTAGTGAGCTGCCTCTTTGCCTTGACAGCGCTAGCACCTCTGCTCCAAAAATGCCACTGGTGGTAGGTGTCAACGGGTGCCATCACCCCAAACTCACCTATGTGCACTTTGTGTAATAGTTTGAGGATGAGCTTGATGCAAAAAGCACTCATCAAACCTACTTTGGTCATAAAGGCTTCACGCATATTATGCTGACATATTAACCTGTAACTGATAAATCATCTCTCATTCATTTCCTCCTTCTTTTTACCTAAGGAAGCACCTGCCTGGTCTTGGGAAACAGCTGAGTTAACAGTTCCCTTCTTTCAAAAGTTTGTAGCATTTTTGGTGTGATTCTTCCGGTGTATATCTCTTGTTACTGAGATGCCCTTGGCAGTCAACAGAGAAAACCAGGCACTTTGAGGACACAATCTGCCTCCAGGCACTTTGAGGACACAATCCGCCTCCCCCTGCAGGCACTTTGAGGACACAATCCGCCTCCCCCTGAAGTAAGTGTCTAAAATGGGCCAAAGGAGTCATATCCCAGGGTCCTCGTTGGGTCTGAAAGACCTGTGGTAGTTGCAACACTGCAGCCATCTCCTCTGTAGGCATCTGCAGCTCTGGGAAATTAATCTCACCATGCTCTACTGATTTGCAAATACTGATGAGTTTCTCTCCTCATTTTCCCTAGATCACAACATGTGCACTGCAGCAGAATCAAACACACTGAAAAGCCTTTTTGGAACTAGTCATATCCTCTGATTCAGTCAGGGTAGGCTGATTTTTTCTTTCTTTCCCCACAGATGCGAACACTTACCAGCAGTACCACCCACCGCTCACACTCGGCTGCAGGACAGAGTCCCCGGTCCCACTCGCTGGAGTAATCCAGGCAGCAATTACCAACCATGCAGGACCCGGGGACCGTCACAGTCCTCCCAAGCTGCACTGAGGCTTGGCCTTGGGGTAGCTCTCAGAAGGGCCAGGCATATCTTTATTCTGATCAGCCACTGAAGAGTTCACCACAGAACTCTGGCTGCCTTTCTCACGCTGATGAGTACAAGGGCAGCTTCCCAAGAGCCAGCTTGAACACCTTTCCAATAACTGTCTCCGTGTGCTCACCAAGCCTTCGCAGTCATCAGTCACGATGGTTGTCATTACACTTCATGGCGTAGAAATGAAATGCCATCTTTTTGCAAAGCCGAGAACATGTTATAGATTTTTTCTTTTAAAACCAAGCTGTTGGCCTGCCAGCCTGGCATGTTTACCAACCTGCTCTCTACCCGCACCTTGTGAGGGGCTGTGTTAAACAGTTTGCACTGAATCCAAGGGGGAATGTGCCAGCAACGCTTCAACAAAAAGAAATGGCGTGACACATAAGGATGCGCAGCTATATGTAAGGCTGCTATCCTTTTAACATGTTCTTCTATCTTGCAGGGAACAAGATTGTTCTTGACAGTTGTTAATTAGAACTGATCTAAGTGGCTGCATCGCTTCTGCACACATCCAGGCAAAGACAGCATCTCCGCCTGCCCACTGTGGGAAACGTGCCTTTCTGAAATCAAAGGAATACACAGCTCTGAAATTACTGGCAGTCACCCAACTCATTTAACACTCAATCTCCCCCACTGTTTATTTGCACTTTTACTGCGTTTCTTTCTGAATTGCTGGGAAAAATGTTTATATACCATAGAAGATGACCAGGCCCCATCATCTACCTAATAGTTTGTTTAGTTTTAGAGGGTTTTTCTAAATAATAAAAAAGTAGTTAGGCCTAAGTTTCTGACAAGTTTTATCGTGGTGTGACTCAATTCAAGCAACCCAGAAAGCCCTTCAACAGCAAGTGAAGAGCTGTCAGTCATCAGGTACTATGCAAATTACATAGTTGGGTATGCTTTGTAAAATGCTTTTTTTTTTTTTTGTAATGCTTTTTTTTTTGTAAAATGCTTTTTTTTTTCTTTAAACATGCTGAAGTGGCATGGGAGCCTTGTGTTGGCTCTTAACAGATGACTTTTACCCTCCAGATTACTGGAAACCCACATCCCAGAGAACACAGCAATAAGTACTGAGATCCTGCATTGTCCTTTCCAACAGAACCTCTGAGAAGCAGCAACGGGCAAACCCGAAAATAGGTCATTCAGCTTCTCCCCTTCAGCTCACTGCAGGGTATATTGTCAGTTTAATTTTTTCATTTAGTTCCTTCTGCTTCCCATAACACTGCTTTTGCATCACAACAGTACATGGGAGTAGGATATGCCAGCTGGCATTGCAAGGTTTTGCACACACAGAACTCTGGCCTTCAGATGAGCTTAACCTTCAAGCGGAATTAAGAGATGCACAGCCCACGGTGTAGGGGAGAAGGGACTAGCATACGTCCAGCACCCAGGAAATGGACAAACACAAGGTGCATTTCACTCTGCTATCTTATAGACTTGTATTAAAGTTCTCACTATAACAGAAGATGGTTTTTATTAA
>NW_009710636.1:0-1023 GCF_000703405.1 Apaloderma vittatum | reverse complement strand
AAAGACAAGTAGGTAAGCTGGAAGGAGAAATGCAGAAATGGACTGCTTCCTGCCACTGCCAAAGAACAAAAAGTGCGTCTAAGCTTCAGCGTGAAACACCAAAATCCTGTTGTATTTGAAACATCAGCCGTGTTTCAGATGCTGTGTTCTCTGAGTACGTGTTCTCGTGAGGGTGAGCTTCCTTTTCTTACTCAGAATTGTACTTTTAATCTGAAAATAACTTTCTGCTTGTTAAATGCAACATTTTTTTTTTTAAGAGACAATAACAAAACACATCCTCATTACCAAGTAGCATGGTAGCACACTTGTTTTCATAGATTTTCTTGTATCCTCCAGTTCTTTCCCCTAGCGCAAAACCAGGCCAAGGTCTTTCCGTCTTGAACAAGGAAGAGCAGACTGAATCTTTATTGCCATCTAGTGACCAAAGCTATTTCCACTTTCACACCACACTGGATTACAAATTGGGGAATTTTGAAACCAACGAGAGCAAAAGAGGAAGGAAGTTTGCTTTTCGCTCTTAGCTTTGAGCTCCCCTATCCATATCCCTGACGGACCCTCTGAGCTGCAGTAAGTGCAGCTTCCCTAGAGCCCTTTGGCTCTTTACCCTCCCTCTGCAGAGGTCGGCCGTTTGGAAAGCGGTCCTTCTGGAAAACCGAGTTGGGTTGGGTTGTCCCCAGAGCCTGGGAACAGGGGTCACCTCGCTGGGTGGGGTGAGCACAGCATCCCCCCCAGGCCCAGCGTCTGCCGTGGTTCTAACAGCCGTTTCCTCACCCTGGGAGAAGGAAGGAGTCACATTGTTTTCAGGTGTTTCCAAGATCCTTCGGAGAGGTGATTTCATCTGGTTCGTGTTTTGCGGGAGTCCCCAGCGGCTCCCACCGCGCTGAGACAAGCTGTGGACAGCCAGCCCTCCCGCGGGACGGCTCTCGGACGCTGGGTTTGCTGCTGTTGCCTTTTAACGAGCTGGGAGCCCGAACATGTCCATTGCTGGTTAATTACGGGCAGGTATCCGTGCCCCCGGCGGTG
>NW_009710635.1:0-2571 GCF_000703405.1 Apaloderma vittatum | reverse complement strand
CCAGTCCTCAGGCACCTCTCCTGTTCTCCATCAAGGATGATGGAGAGTGGCTCAGCCACAACATCAGCCACCTCTTTCAGCACATGTGGATGCACCCTGTTGGGGCCCATGGATTTGTGCGTTTTCAGTTTTTTTAATAGTTCTCTAACCAAATCCTCACTGACCAGTGGAAAGTCATCCTCACTCCAATTTTGCTCCCTTACTTCTAGGGACTGGGATTCCTGGAGTTGACCTTAGGAGTAAAGACTGAGGCAAAGAAGGCATTCAGTAATTCTGCCATCTCTGCATTCTCTGTTATCCTATCTCCTGCCTCATTCAGCAGCGGATCCGCTTTTTCCCTACTCTTTCTTTTCTCATTGATGTATTCTTGTTTTCTTTCACTTCCCTAGCCAGACTAAATTCCAAGAGAGTCTTGGCCTTTCCTGTTGATTCTCTACATACTTTGGCCGCATTTCTATAATCCTCCCAATTAACCAGACCTTTTTTTCCACTTACTGTAAATTTCCCTCTTCCATTAGAGTTTTTCCAGGAGGTTCTGGCCTAACCATAGAGGTCTTCTGCCTCCTCTACTTGATTTTCTTTTTGAGGGAATGCATTTATCTTGAGCCTGGTGTAGGTAGAGTTAGAATGTTGACCAGAAGTTTCTCTCATTCATCTAAGATCCACCAAAAACTAAAGAGACTGACTTAATGGGCTTGATGCAGCAGATCAGCCTTAACAAAGAATAAACAAATGCACGAAATCTGAAAAATGAAAGGTCTGCTCTCCAAATTGAAAGGGTACTTATAACACAGAAGTGTAAAATTTTCAAAGAAGTATGGTTTCAAAGGAATACCAACCACCTAAGAAATCACATGCCAAAAAAGAGCAGGTTCCTCCTTACTTTACCATGAAATTAGGGCATGGATATCTTCACAGTCTTTAAGACTGACACATGAGACAAGTTAATCTCATGACATTATATCCATAAGGAAATATAATCAATAAGAAATAAGCAAAGATGAAGCCAACAAAAATTACCACAGAAACAGCAAGCCAAAAGGGCAGGAAAAATCTTCTGATAAAAGACGAGAACCTGTTCCAAATTGACACAGACTACTTAGAAGTACTCTAAGTATCTGGCAGAGATCAGGCAGCCAAACACAGAGATCTATTTTTTGGCTTAAAAGTCACAAATTATGAAGTGCCCTACTACTTCCAGAAACACCTGTCTGGAAAGATACACAGAGATGAGTCAATGAATACTACAGAAACAATCAAGGCCTTATCTAAGGTAATACCAGCTTGAAAACTAAAGCAAGGAATGAAAATAATACACGCTTGCAACAGAAGTTGCTAAAGCTTTCTTAAAGATATAGCCTAACCATATATACCACAAAGTGCAAAACCATATTCATCACATCGTACCAACATTACCATATCTTGTCAAATAACAAGAGAGAACAAAAAAGAAAGCCATGTTTCAACACTAGTTTAATCAAACACCTTTGCTCAGCAGTGATTATACCCAGACAGTGAAACACGATACCATGGAAAGGTAAGTGAAATCTTTCAACATCTTTAAACCATACAGTATTATACTACACAGACATAACCATACACCTACATTTTCCTGCTAGACATAGAGGCCTCCTTAGTCATTGCTGTGGATGCCAGTCCTTCTGCTACATCTCTGAGAACAACAGCATGCAAATTTTATTAACAAAAGGACATACTTGTCTGAAAAAGCTTTTAAAATGTTAAACTTCCCCCCTCCAAATCTTTCCTTGTAACAATGTTAGGAGGACAGAGCCAGGCTCTTCTCAGAGATGTCCAATGATGGGACAAGGGGCAATGGATGCAAGCTGGAGCATAGGAGGCTCTGTGATTCTGTGAAAACTCAGTTCCATTCTTTTTTCTTTATTGCTAAGGGAAAAAGCTTCAGTTATCAGAAGGCAGAATTATTTCTTTTTCACTTAGCCTTTGTATGTCTTGTCTTTACAAGAGCTACAGAGGACTACAGCTATCTGAGGACAGCATGTAAATATTAATGAAGTCTTGCTGACTCTGTCAGACAGAGATCAATGCACTACGGATGACGCCAGCATTCAAACTCTATTCACACTCAATATTTAGAATTTCAACAGCTTGCTAAATAAAATAAAAACATGCATCTAGAAAGTTACTTATTAATGATAATTGCAGAAGAACCCGAGCACAGCAGCAACTTCACTAGAGGTATATAAAGTAAGCATTATAAGTTTACAGAAAAGGAAAATAAGCACCAAACCACTTAAGACTAGGCTCCTTTAGCCTCTGTATCTTAAAGCCCCCTTAAAAAACTCCCATCAAACCTCTCCAGATGATCTCCAGACTATCTTTTACTTACACGATTTCCCTGTCACTCTCATCACAGCAATGCAAAGAGGGGTGCCGTTTGCCCGCAGCAACGGCAGCTCCCACCCCAAAGACAGCCCAGGCCGTTCCCACGCCGCTCTGTTCCTCCGGAAAAGCGGCGCAAGCTCAGGCACCCACCCGAGGCCGCCGCCTTCCTGGCACCTGCCCTGCCCGGGAGCGGCCCCCGGCGCTGCC
>NW_009710634.1:0-3064 GCF_000703405.1 Apaloderma vittatum | reverse complement strand
CTGGGAGATGTGGATACACACCATCCATAATGCCGCTGCCTCCTTTGAGAAGCACGTAGAATTAGTCTCGAGGAGAAAAGACAATGCAGAAAGAACTGTGCCTCACCAATACCACCTAAGGAGACTTCCTGCTGTGCCTTTTGCAATTGGACTTGCCTGTCCCGCATTGGCCTTTTTAGCCATCAGCCATCAGCGTGCTTATAGCAACTGTGGGTAGAGCCCTTCCCATATCTTCATTCGTGAAGCCTAGCCATGATGATGATGATGATGATTCCAGCTGGTAGGGAATCCCAAAGCTACTTGGATTATGGTGCATAATATATGGCAAACTAAAAACTGCTTATGCAATAGATGGGGAGAGTGGAAATTCCTCTAGAAAACCCTTTAGGGAGCCTTCAGTATTTCTGCCGTTGTGCCTACAATGCTCAGTCTTCAGAGACCAATTAACATCACTGCAAAACAATTTATAAAACAGTTACATGGATTTCTCTTGGGAGAAGCTTCTGCCTTCTGTGCTTTGAGTCTCAGCTCAGCCTTTGCTAGCTGTTCATTAGTTAGCTGTTACATAAGCAGAAAATAATGGCAAACAGATGAATAGGCCCTCAAATATCTTCACACCATGTTGAAGGCAAGACATTGCATCAAGAGCTTCACATCAGTCAGAAGGACTAATGCCTTCAGAGTGGAGCTCGGGATAGTAATGCCAGCAGCTAGTGTTTTTTAGGATCTGCTTCCCATGGGGGAAGGAGCTGCCCAGTTGTCTGAGCTTCCTAATGCTGTTCTTTTTCTGTGATCTCTTCTTGCTGGGCTTTGGTATGTTGAAAGGGAGCAGTCCCCTCCTGCCACGTTTTCTTTTGTCTCTTTTAATTCCGTACTACTGGCCAGTACAATGAAATAACAAACAACAATAATAATTATAGCGATAAAATAATAAATAATAATAATAATAAAAAAAATCCTAATGAGGACAGAGTTTGCGTGGCAGAGTAAATTGCTCATCATGGTTATTGCACTAGGTAAAGTATTCCATAGCTCCCCTCTACTCTGCCTTGGTGAGACCACACCTGGAATACTGTGTCCAGTTTTGGGCTCCCCAATTCAAGAGAGACAAGGACCTACTGGAGAGAGTTCAAAGGAGAGCTACAAGGATGACTACAGGGCTTGAACATCTCTCCTATGAAGACAGATTGAGAGAACTGGGGCTGTTTAGCCTTGAAAGCAGACAGATGAGAGGGGACCTTATTAATGTATACAAATATCTGACAGGTAGGTGTCAAGAGGAAGGAGACAATCTCTTCTCAGTGGTGCCCAGTAATAGAACAAGGAATATAGGAAGTTCCACCTCAACGTGAAGAAAAATTTCTTTACTGTGAGGGCAACGAAGCACTGGCACAGGCTGCCCAGAGAGGTTGTGGAGTCTCCTTCTCTGGAGACTTTCCAAACCTGCCTGGATGTGTTCCTGTGTGGCCTGCCCTAGGAGATCCTGCTCTGGCAGAGGGGTTGGACTAGATGACCTTTTGAGGTTTCTTCCAACCCCTAACATTCTATGATTCTATAAGTCTATGATTCTATGATTCTTGTTGGTCTATTAAAAAAAAATTTCAGTCAGATCTTCTGCAGACTCTTTCTTCTGCCAACTCCAGAGAGACAAAGCCCTTGACCTACTGAATTAAGTTAGTAGTCATTTTGCATAGTACTTCCCATCCAACTGTGTCAACAGCCAGCCTACCTCAGCAGTTGCTAGAAATGAGCTGTCTTGCTCAGGGTTAAGTTTCTGCCAAATCACAGGTAAAGCTGTCTTTGTATGTTTCACAAAAACACCCTTGAGAGTTGAGTTTTAAAAGGGTGTTGCGTGTATAAGCCATTTAAATTCTCAAAATCTGATTAGATATTTGCTGAGCATCCCATTTAAAGCCATCTAAATTGCTTTTGAAAATCTGCCCACAGCTTAGAAGCTTGCGAGAGCTTTGCTACTAGAAGTGATGCAGTAGTACAAATTTTTGGTGGAATTTAGGTATTTGTCCAGATTTTTAGAAGGTTATATATGCCTGGGTAGGCTCTGATAGTGTAAATCTAGGTTGTAAAATTATATATAGTAGTGGACTATAGTCTGTAGGATATTGTTACTTTACATCCATCTCAAAAAATCCACGGTAATGTAACTCTAGATGTTCTCAACCCTATGAATGTCTAGATTTAATTTTTAATTAAAAAGAAGTAATTTTAAATTTTTCATTTAAGTAATTTTAAATTTTTCATTTAAGTAATTTTAAGTTTAAAGAGCTTTATGCATATTTTTTATTAGAATGCATATAATAATTGTATTTTATAGTAATATGTGTTTATAAATATGCATAAATATTATATAGAATAACTGACAAAATGTAATACAAATTAACATTAAAATAATTATGCATCGGATCTTTCTCTTTGAGAATAATTTCCTTCACTAAATGGCCAATGGACTAATGATACTAACTAGTGGCGATTGCTGAATAAACCTAGGTACGATGCCATCAATAAAGTAGGGAAGTTGGAAAAATACAAATATAAATATGCACACAAACATTTTGGTACTTGAAGCTTTGATCGAATTGGTCATAAGATCAACTTAACCTTATCATAACATGAACAGATGACATTGTACTTGGAATTGTTATTGAAGACATGATGGACTATATCCCATTGTCTCTATTTGTTTTATTTTCATGTTTTCAATTTTGAGCCTAGAGGGATGTTTACATTACTTGCTCATCTTTATGGTATGTATTTTGAAATCTATGATTACACAATAAATAAAGTACAAACAAGTAATTATTTTATCTGGAAAGGGATGAGGCTCTGAATAAATAGGAAAAGAACAATCAGGACAGCTGTGCTAATGCAAGTTCTGGCTCTGAATATCTGATGAACTCCTCCTTTCTTCCACAATATCTCCCTAGAACCTTCTGGTGGTGCTTTTACCACATACATTCAAAAATAGCCACTGTTTTGGTTTTTTTTTTGCCTAGCTAAAATTTATTAGGAAAAGGCCACTCATAGAATCATAGAATCATAGAACAAT
>NW_009710633.1:0-7987 GCF_000703405.1 Apaloderma vittatum | reverse complement strand
CTGTGCCAGCTGTTGAGGCGCAGTTCTTTTTTCCCTGTTCTTAAATCTCTTATCACAGAGACGTCATATCACTTTAGTGGTAGGCTCAGCCTTGGCCAGCAGCGGGTCCCTCTTTGGAGCCAGCTGGCATCGGCTCTATCAGACTCGGGAAGCTTCTAGCAGCTTCTTGCAGAAGCCACCTTACAGCCCCACCCGCCACCAAAATCCGGCCAGGCCAACCCAGTGCAGCTACTGACAACAAAAGTAACAAATTAAAGGAGCTTAAAAAGGAACATTACTGTCAATAGCCATAGAACTACTTCTAATAAGCAATCTGAAGAATCACCTTGAAAATTTTTTTTTTGAGGGTAGACTCAGTGCACAGGCGTGTATCATACATGCAGCACAATTGCACAGAAACTCAAATTACTGGAGTGCTGAAATTTCAGACGCTTTTTTTTTGCTTCCTGCTTCACTAGCTACCTAAAATTTGAATAGAGGTTACGTTTTCACCCCAACAACTGAAGGGAATTCTAACCGGGATTACTTCCACACTCTTCATTAATGCAGCATCTAAGAATTTATGACTTTATGTTAGATGTATAGTAGGCAAAGCCTTTCAAAATGGTTAGCTGAACTACCAAGCAATTTTGGAGAGAACAGCAAAGCCAGCAGCCCTTCTCAAGGATGTTAAGCCACAGTGTTTACTTACGCTTCTCGATTAAGAGTTGGAAATTTAAATGCTGGTACCTGTTTTTAGAAGTTTAGTATCAAGAACCTTGTGTCTTCTGCCAGTGGGGCTGCAAGAGCGGTGAGGTCCTGCACAGGGGCCAGGGAGAGGGATGGTAACCACCATCGGTGAAGCTGTTTATAAAGTGAATTGAAGGATTTATTTAACCTGGGAATCAGGCTTCACACAATGACAACCAGAAGCCCACAACTAGGGAGAGCCACCAACCCTCCACACTCCTGTCCTGGCCACTAAGAGAGGTCCCCTGCTATGAGAGGGGACAGAGGTGCCTTAGCTTTCTGTGACTACCAACAACAATAAATGCTTGCCAGGAAAAATAATCTAGATACCCTGAACTCAGGAGAAAACCTTAATACTGTGTCTCAGCACTTCCTATATATACTTGGTTTGCTCCGGTGCTCTTCCTTACTGTGTAATTCCTCCTGCTTGTTACATTTGGGACTTCAGTAACACCTGGGAAAGGAAGAAGCTGTGTGAAGCATTATTAGCTTGACTATATTTTGACATGACATTGAATGCTCGCACTACTTTTGATACTCAGAAGTGAGAAATTGTTAGCTCTTCCGAGCTTTGGCTAGCACAAGGGTTGTTTTTCTTTACGTACACAGAGCAAATAGGCCATGAGGATGTTAGTAAATCTAACTAAAGCAACAGAACGCAGTCCAAGGATATTCAAATTTGTTTTGAGGCATTTCTATTATGGAGAACTTTGGTTTATGTTCTGTGAAACAGTGTACAATATTTTGTCTTGCTCTTCCATTGTTATTACAATTAAAAAGATTAACTAAAAATACCCTACCAAAAAACGAGACCAGTGGAGCAGTCCAATTCAATTGTATTTATTCTGCACGCTCCACAGAATTAGGACACAGTTTATCAGCAACTGTGCTTAATTACTACAAAACTTATTTAATCCTAATGATACATATGGCCAGAGTTGCTGCTGCTCAATGGAGACAGTAGTTCTGCTTAATTGGGATGCTTTTCAGGTGATATAATGGTTGAAACTGATGCTTTGCTCTGCTGTTTCAGGCTCACAGTGGTTCTCTCTCTGTCCTACTGGGAACATTTTGCAATTGAGCACCCAAAGGGCTCCCTCGTTGCCTTCTTTTACCTCCTCACTGGTGTTTTTTGCACCATTTCTTCACTGCCAGCCACCCTACTGCAAAACAAATCTGCTGTCAGAGGACGGGGATGACTCAGGTGTAAGGTCTGCTGCCACCTCCCTTGTCCTGAGCATTGAAACGGTGCTTTTCAGTAGTCAGAAGGACTTTATCATCAGCCCAAGGGTTCAGCAACACAATCTGAACTTACCTGTGACACCTATCACAGATCAGCTGTGATTACAGCTGCCTGACCGTTTATGAGAAGTTTGTGATTTCCTTTTCGGTGACTTCCTCCTCAACAAACACCTGCTGATTTTTATATACTATATTAGTGCTACCATACCTGATAGTCACTCACTAGCCTGTGGGAAATGAGTTAGAAGCCTTCAGTTCTTAGAAGAGCCTTCCTCTCACTCAGGCGTTTTGTCAGCAGCCTCAGAAGGAAAGGGTCACGTGGAGATTCAGATGTTTTCTCAAACCTGCAGATGATTTCCCCGAATGACAGCACTGTCACCCTGCCAGGCAGCGTAAGGAAGCTTGCAAATTAGCTGATCCACTACACAGAAATAACAAAAATTGCCTCAAAGGATGGCAGTTTCTTGTGACCATTAAATGCGCTCTGAATAACTAAGACAGGAGGATTTGTAAAGATATTTTGTAAAGCCAGCATTTTAGACAAGATACCAAAGCCAGAACAAAGTTCGCGCAGTACGCAGCGCTTGGCAGTGTGTCAGTATAACGTGAGACGGCTTCGTTTCCATCAACAAAGAGCTCAGTGTCATGGCAGAGTCCCTCACATCTGACTAATTAATTGTGCCCATCGACTGAAACTAGACCTGTCAAACGGCACTACATCCGTCCAGGCAACCCTCAGGGTCAAGCAGCAGAAGAGCGCTGAAGCCTGGCAGGGTGAGTTGGGAAGACAATATAAGTCTTGGGAAAACATGGAAACGGATGTAACTCCAAGCTGCTTTGCGGATCAACATCTGTCTTTTGCAAAAGACTGAAATACAGAAGACCACAGCCAGCCTTCAGTAGCTGGAAATATATTCGTTTAAGGGCAATATAAATACTGCTCTACTGATCCACATTTAGCTGAACTTTCTTAACATATTCCTTTGCACCTTTGTTGTTTTCTTCTGGCTTTTCACATCAAAAGGGCCGTGCAGAACCAATGGAGACATTTTGTGGAAAATGGCTCCTTTTGAAACCTTGTTCCTATATAAAGTTTCACAGGGGTTTCACTAGTACAATTCTGCTAAGTACCGATGTTCTCAGCGTAGACTGGTGGGAGGACAACAGAGCAGCTGAGGCAGAAAAGACCAGAAACATCGGGATTGGCCACAACAGCAAGTGGAGGGAGGGAGGAGCAGGAAAGACTGGTAAGTGCGTAGGAAGAATGGAAAACTGGGTGGCTTTAGAGAGAAGAGGAAAAGAGAAGAGAGTATAGAAATTACACACCAACTCTAAATCACCTCAGGAGCAGGAGATGTGATTCAGCACGGTTGTCTGCCCAGGGCAAAGATGGCTCAGTGTAACGTGACAGTCTGTAGTGACTAGAAACATGAATGCACACACACTTAGTGCACCTATTTAGAAATAAACCAGGAGTTCTACTTGTCTCTGTGATTATGTCTGTCTGGCTGGGAATATCCATGCAAGGTGATATCCTTGGGGCTTTTCAGTACCTCTTTAGAAAACACTGAGCCCCTTCAACCTTACCAAAAACCTTGTCTCCCCTACTTCCAACAGAAAGGTCTGTTGGAATACACTGGGGAAAAAGCAGCAGCACTTCAGTGGTACAGTGTCACTGTGCAGGAAGCAAAACACCACAATTATAAATTCAAAGAGAATACAGTGTTCCAGAAAAAACCAAACTCCCATATTCTTAGTAAGACTCTTGTTTGACCCACTGGATTTCATAACCTTCGCTACTGCTGGTCCCATCCCCCTCACGCTTGTGGTGACGGCCCAGAGTGGGAAAAGGAGACGAAATCAGCTCAGCCAGAACGTCAGCCCCTCCAGCCAGGCAGGTGAAGGGAACAGTCTGAGGAAGCTTCGCTACAAAGCTCAGGGACCAAGGACCCAGATACCCAGCCTGGGTACAGGCACCCTGTAGTAGCCTGGCACCAGTCAACAGCTACTATGAGGTGACTATGAAGAATGAAAAATGACTACAGCAAAGCTTCAGAAATGCTGTAACACAAAAGATCTTTCTGCTGATAACAAAAGTGGAATAATTTATACCCATAGCGTAAAAGCAACTGAACAAGACCAGCTCTATACTATTGATTTTCAGATAAATCTCTAGGTCTGGGAGTGACTGTAAGCACAAAAGGAGTAGAGTTAGATGGAAAATTAAATGGTTTTTTTTGGCTCTCCTATGACCCTGCTGGCCACAGAGTCTGTGTATTTTCACTATTAGAACTTTCATTATTAGAACTGTGTTGCCTGATCTAGTAGAGAGGCGTCCCTGCCCACGACAGGGAGGTTGGATTAAATGATCTCTAAGGTCCCTTCCAGCCTAGGCCATTCTATGATTCTATAATTTGGTTACCACTACAACAGTTTCAGGCTTCCAAGCAGCAGCTTGCTGGAGCTGCTGAGGTTAAAGAATTTTATTGGTTTTTTTTTAAAGCTATATGAATAATCATTAAACATGATTGCTAAAGCAGCAAACTGTCAAAGTTGTTTCATTTATTTCTTAATATCACAGCTGTACAATTTTCATACATACAGCAGGAAATGCACATTGGTTACACAATGGCATTTGGCTGCATTTCCAAGTATAATACAGTAAGTGCAACCCCACTTAAAAATGTACATTTATACAACTTAAGCAAATTAAGGATCGCTACACTAATATCTGTGACAGTATAAAGCTTCATTTATGTTAAGTCTCATTACTAAACCACTTCCTGGTTAAATATAAAACATATTCAATCATTTTAAAATGGCCCTTGTGGTACTTGGCCAGCATATAAAATATTTCTTGTGTAAAATTTAACCATTAACTTTTTTTTTTTAAAAAATAATCCTCTAAGCCTATTTAAACATTTGCTATTGAACTGTTATACTGACACTTTGTAGCAGGAACCAAATTTTACCCTCCTTTTGTTTGCTCTTGCACCACTTATCACCGGAAGAAGTTACATTTGTAACGTATTGCAGCTTTATTCAGGTACAACGAGATGGCTAAACTATTTAACAATTTTGCTCAAAAGGTAAATAACATTTTTCATAGAAGAAAATGAAATTAAATTTCAGCGATACTTGTCATCAAAATTTTAATGGGTAGAGTGCTACCAGCACTGAAAAAAAAAGAAAGAAAAAAGTATTAATTTATCTTTTAAGACCCATTCAAATATTCAGTTTCAACTCTTATAACTTTACTTTTGAATACATTGGTCCACAGACCACATTCTTGTTATAGTTTACCAAATGAAAAACAAAATTGCTTATTGCCGTCCCTATAACAGGAATGGTTCAGTTTTAAACCTACTTAAAAAATATACATTTTACAATCCTTTCACCTCAACAAAGGTGACACTGACAATAAATACACTGGTTTGGTGGTTTTATTTTTCTTTGCTCTGAAAAGTCTACGAACTACCTGTTGTAGGCCCTTTCTTTTTTAGACTTCTCCAAAGCCTTGTCCATAGTTTTCTCGTTTTCTCCTCTACATTTGGGGCAGTACCATTTGCCCTTTGGTTTATGATTGAGTCCCACGCAGGAAAAGTGAAACCACTCGATGGGGCACTCATCATTGTCGCATCCTATCATTTCTCCATAGGAGACCTGGTTGCACAAGCAGTATGTCGGCTCATTAGGGTCAATAGGAAGGTCTGGCGGAGAAGCTTCCCTCTCTGCTTTAGCCTTGGATCGTTTCTTCTTCTTGGACGTTTTTGCTTTCTTCTCCTTCGGAGTTCCTGAGGTGATGTCATCATGATCATGGTTATTCGAAGCATTTTCTCGATTCTCGTTATTCCTTTGACGCCTGGATCTCTTATTGTTAGGCTTTTCAGCCTGTGCAATTGTCTCGTTCTTTGACTTGTCTTGGCTGGCTTTCCCGCTGTTGCCAGTGGTGTCATTAGTCTCTTGACAAGTCTCAAACAGTTCCACGTGGCTGTCCACTTGCCTGGTTCTGTTCTCAACGAGCTCCACCATCTGACTGACGATTTGGATCTTCTCGTCCCCTAGCTCCTGACTCCGAATCAAGGCTCTCTGTATGCAGTGCAACATTCTTCTCTTCTGCACGGCATCTGTCTCTCGTTTAAATTTTTCATAGTAATCATCCAGGTCCTTCAGGATTTCTGCAAGGAAGAAATAAAACCCATAAATATTTCGGACAGAGAGCATGGCGAAACAAAGCCTTCCCATATTGTTCCTTCCACGCAGCAACAGCTTTTTGTAACACGCAAACCTGATCGAAGACAGATCCCCTGAAGCTGGTATCTGACAAGGGGCTCAAGACTCCAGCTGATTACTTTTGTTCTAGTTGGTCTCGCAGGAATAAAATCCAAGTGCCGAATTAGGAAAAAGAAAAGTGACTAAATATAATTTTATGCATGCTGACAATTCTTCCCTTCAGAGTTATCAGTAATTAAAAAGAACTAACTAAACAAATACACACACGCACCATCAGCAGTCCCATAATTACTTGTAAAATCAAAGGGGAAATAACCAGATTCTTTTCTTGGACATTTTCTGTATAACATCATTAATATCTTTAGTGAATGACTGAGAACGGGAGAGAGAGTGGGTGAGAAAGAAAGCACAAACCAGCATAGAAATCAGATGCTGAGCTACTGAATAATCACTCTAATGCTCGTCAGCTGATGCAGAAGAACTCCAAATACACAGGGCTACACCTTAAGCTATGGCGAGTTTCCTCCAATACTGATGAGTTATTTTGGCTGAAAATGTGAGGCCACTTAAATCCCTAGGACTACAGAATTAGGATTACAATATTCAGGATGTTCCTCCCTATATTTTCTGTAAAAGACTGGTTCCTTACTTTTTAAAACATAGAAATATATTCTTCACTAAATATTTACTGCAGAGAAGGAGATGGAAAAAAGATAACATTCATATCATATGGAACAATTGGAAAGGCTAGAGTTTCTGATTTAAAATGCTAACACTAAGAATACTTTAGATCTTGAACTGCACCTCAAGGATTGTTCCAAGGCTTACAAGAAAGAACAATGCATAAAAGTGTTTAAAATTTTGAGAATGGTTCTAGAAATCTATTTTTAAGTGGACAGTTTTGAGTTTCACTACAATACTCAAATCAACTCAGACATACACAACACTCAGCTCTTTCACACTAAGTACTCAAAAACATACAGAACACTGTATCCCCTTTCTTCTCAGATTTTTCCATTCTTCACAGGTTAGAACATTCTGCCTTAGAGAAGCAAAATATACTGAGAAATAAAACCTAATCTCAACTGATCTAAGAGAAACCAGGATCTCTTATGCAAATGGAGTTACCAAGACTTTTTTTTTGTGTGTGTAATAAGAGAATGTGATATATATGCAAGTAATAGTTATAAGGTGATTTAGGTTTGGTCTTGTCTGGGTAGATTTTTTTGAACACATGTGTTCCTAATTTCTTGAGACGAGATGAGAAGTTTATGCAAGTTTTACTCGAGAGCTGCAGCCAGCACTTCTCACACCAGTTAAGCATGACCTGTCAGCTGGCACTGCAATATAACCTATCTGACCAAGTTTAGTATTTCAGTATGTTATTAACCATCTTGAGCAAATGCCCTTTTTTCTATCTATGAAAAAAACCCACCCCACAAACAAAACAAAACAGAAAACAGAGAACCCAAACCAACCCTACCACTACCACCAAACGTACAGAAAATTAAAAACACTTGGGAAGACCAGAAACTTGGCGTTCGTTATCTTCGAGTGGCTGAAAGGCTCAAGTTTGATGCTCTGAGTTTTGGCGCTTGACTGATGCCATCGCTTTAACCTCTCTCAATCCGGCAGGCAGGCACCTTCGAGGAAGAACACCCTCTCTTCCGACACCACCACAAAAAAAATAAAAATAGTGACCTAACGAGTCAGCTCTGGTGCTGCGGATACACTCGGGTCCCGCAGCACCCCCTGATCAACGCAGGAGAGAACCAGCGGGCTG
>NW_009710632.1:12711-43043 GCF_000703405.1 Apaloderma vittatum | reverse complement strand
TTAAAGGCATTCTCGCAAAGAATTGAGCCCCGGAAAAGAAATTTGCCCCACGCAAAACGAAATTAACAAGGTTTTAGCATTTTAAGGGGTTGTTCGTTTCGAATAGTAGGGAACTGCTGAGCCGTGACCGTTGATCCTTCCCAGGTCGTATTTCCACGTGGTTTGGATACAGTCTGAAGTTTTGCTCAAGTGCCCTAATATCACTGAGGCTTTGGAGAAGCCTGCCTTCAAAGGAGAGGAAAAAAAACCCATATTGCCTTTTACTCTTTGTAACACTTGTCCTAAATTATGAAGAACAGTTTATCTCTCTGAAGAGACACTTAAAATGTTTTTACACAGCATCTTGTTGAAGTTTTGTACGCATCTCAAGTGTTTCAGTAGGACCTTGCAGTGAAAAGATGCAAATAATTCATATTAAGCAAAAAAAACCCCATCTAAAAGTTCTCTGGATATTTCAGGGGAAGCAGAACAGAGAAGATAATCAGGTTGCTCTTCATTTCACCTTCACTGGAATAAAAGCTTTAGATACAGGATGTGATTGGAAGGCTAAAGATTGAGATGTAAACCTGAAGCAAATTACAGAAAGGTGGAAAATTTAAGTATGGTGTATGTTGGAAAGCATGAGAGTTTTCGCCTGATTCCTACAAGTACAGTCACCGTGACTAGGGCTTGTGTCACGTGTTTGCTTGTCATGACTTGCTTGTGTCATGTTTGCAGCACTTTCAAGTTGCAGTAGTTTGGATTCCTCTAGATTATGTGAAGAACTTGTGAAGGAAATGTAACAGCATGAAAGCACATCTTAAAAATCCTTAATTTCTCCTTCATTGACTTTCTCCTATTGGATTTTGTTTTTTACTGTGGAGTTACCCTATATTGTTTTGTGGTGGTTGTTCATGCTTTTTAAATTTTTTTTTCTTTTCCTCTGTTGTATTACCATTAATGCATTTCAGCTGGAGAAGGCACTGATGTAGTGAAGTTCTTAGTGTTACCAATGTGAAAGTGCAGTAGTGCCTGTCAAAAATGTTAGCTGTTTCACTTTAGATATAGGTGGATTGTTACCTGTGACTATGTCTATTTCACAAAAGATAATTATGTTGTCTTAAATTAGTGTATAAATATCTTGTAAGAGGGACTTTAGGGGGTTGTAGTTCTGAGGTGTTGCATGGTTTCTTGTCTTTCACTCCTACCAGTGTGCTGATCTGTAGTGTATGCTAAACGGCTGACATAATCAGTCTAATTATTATTTTAAATAGAGTTCTGCATGTGAGTTTAGCTCTGGTAGAAGATCTTGAATTATTAACCCTTGAGTTTTAAGATGTTGGTGCCCTTGTTTTTCTTGTGGAGCTTCTGCTACTATAAAAAATGTCAGTAGGGCGTTAATTAGCTGTCAGTTACACTGCATCTCAGAATAAAGTAGGCAGTAGATCAATATTTTCTCCTGAATCCACCTGTGGCTGTGGAATAAATTTTTTCCAGCTGTTTTTTTCTCATGACTCCACTGGGGATTTTTGACCTGTTGATGGGTTACTCTGTGTAGCTGATCTCTGTTCCATCTCAAAAATAGTATGTGTTAACTCAAAACACCATTTAAAACTATTGAAGTGGACCTGACTGATGTTTTTTTACAGTCATACAAGGTGAATTCATGTTACAGTCATACAAGGTGAGCTCATGTGGACTGCTTTTTGAAGGTAAATGATAGGTTTAAGTCTCTATCAAATAAGTAATGACATCATTTGGAGGCTGTAAGCTTTTTGTTGATGTACCTAGGTCAGGGTGAGGTCATTTATCTGCAGTGTACATTAAGCTGAAAATAGTTTTTATCTTTTTAATAGCTGTGCAATGATTGCGTGTGTGCTGTTCAACTGGCTTCAGCAGTGGAAATGAATTTGAACATATGAAGTAGATGTAATTGCCCTGATAGCTCTGTGTAATGTAGTTTCCAGCCTAGGACCTGATGAGTGATTTTATTTTTTTTCCCCCAGAAGATATTTAGATGTGTACATGAATAAGCTATTCGCATTCCTGTCTTGCTTTCTTTATATGATTTGGTTTCTTGCTTTCTTTTTAAAGTTGTAATCATATGATGCAACTTTAATCACTGTGAGCTGGTGAATTGCATTATGTGTCACTAATAGTACGTCCCTATTTGGGAAGCTCTGGAGTGGTTCTCATTTCGAGTGTTGTACGTGGAGCACCATCAAAGTTCACAAACTGCTTTGTGTCTCTTTCCAACCTGACCCCTCCGCTTCCTGATGTGGCTGCTACTGTTCTGAGGTCACTGGTTAATAGGTAACATGTTGGTGAGAAATCTGGCATATGTTCCAGTGCACCTTGTGCTCTGATGCTCTGTCAGTCCTGGTCATCTCATCAGTCACCTGTTCTTGCACATGCTTTCTACAAACCTGACTGTATCTTCATTTTTCTTTCTGTGTTTGAGCCCATGCTGAAGTTAGAAAGTTTCTTGTGCTTCAGCTTTGTCCCAGCATGCCACAACGCTCATTTTGAGTCACAGAACTGAAAACTATGAGTCTTTAAGGACCGAAATGGCAGCTGGGGATCACCAGAGTGCAGCACTGTATGCATCACAGACTTGAAGGTCTTAAGCTAACCTTCAGTTAGAAAGAGATTTTACTGCAGAAAGTTGGCCAGACAGTGCTGCTTTGAGCTGTTCTGTGTATCACACAAGGGAAAGGTAATGCTGAGAAGCCTTTGTATGTGGAAGCACCAGAATCGAGAACTGGTCATATTGCAGAAGCCCTGATAAGTGCCTACATAGGTCTGAAGATCTGTGCTCTGGAGTCTTTCACAGCCACTTCCGTTTGTTTCCAGTCACATTAGAGTTGCAGCATCATCTATAAGAAGAAAGTAAACCTGTCTTCATTTGCATCAAGAGCTAGTACAAACCAAGATTTGGGGAAGTAGCATTTGCATTTATTGTCAGCCCTGACTACTGCCAGTGCAGAGAACTTCAAATAAGTGTTATTTTAATGTTTTGTTTTTCCTTCCTCCATAACGCAGCCTGCCTGTGTTTGACCGTAATAATAAGCATCACCTATGATCTTCAGTAGTACTTCTCTTTCACAGTATCTTCTTGACTTGATGAAACCAGTCCTCACCGTTGCTTCTGCCCATTTGCTGGCTTTCCAAGCACTTAAATAAATGTTCATCCTTTGGCAAGGTTTCAGTCATAGGAAAAAAAACACACAACAAAACCAAACGAAAAAAATCCTTGAGAAACAGGAAACAGTAATATATCAGAATACAGCAGTATTAAAATTAACCTTTTGGACAGAGTCTCTGCAAACATGGTGTGGGCAAGATGCAGCTCCATTTGACAGGAGTTCTCTTTTTCCAAGTTCTCTCTCTCTTGCTGTTTTATAATGTGGAGCAGGAATACAGTCTTAGGCAGGAGTACTGACTGCAGGTGTGAACTTGCAGAACTGCTGCCATAAGCCTAAATCTGGTCTCATCCATGCAGCCGTTACAGTGCTCTAAGGGCCGGGCCTAGGCCATAGCAAAGCAGCCTAGGAGCTGTTTGGAGTCTGTGCTGGGCACAGCCCAAGTAGCCTCAGAGCTCTGCCTTCTTGGAAGATCTCCCCTCAAAGCTGAGTTTGGCATGGACATGGCCAACCCTTGCCTCAGAACACTTGAGCAGTGCTGTGAGCAGCATGGAAGGCAACCGAAGAGTGTAGGAAGGAAGCTATAAAAGGATCTGATATCTCTGAGCTCTCCTAGTGCTGGAGAGGCATTTTCCATCTAAACAAGAAAAACAACTGCCTGTTGATTTTTCTAGTTTGTCAGTCTGCATGTTGCATAATCCCAAGGCTGGTTTTTGGGGTTTTTTTTGTTACATCCCAAGCTTTGACTGTCAGCACACGGCAAAAGGAAGATAAATACAAAAGTCGATTTTACCAAGCAGACCTGGTGCTGTAGAATGTGCTTACTGGTGGCTCTGCTCCTCCTACCTCACTGCTTTAAATCCTGTGCACCCAGAAGGAGATCTGCCCATCTTTGAGAGAGCACCTTTTTGGGAGCTTGTGCTCACCTGCACAAAGAGCCTTTAGCAAGAGCACCTTCCTGGCTTCAAAGGAAACGGTGTGATGTCAAGTTCAACAGCCCCTGTCACCTGCCAAACACCAGCTGACAGCTGACTTCTCCTTGTGACATGGCATGTGGAAAAGAGCCTTTGAGTCCTTCCTAGCAAAGAGGGTTCTACTCTTCCTGAAAGTTGTTTTCTTCCTAAGCATGTACTTCTGATGAGTTTGTTCTGGTTTTGTACTTTTGAACTCTGTGTGTAGTTGATGGGCAAAGCTTTTGTTTCATACTCAAGGCAATATTTATTTTTTGTAGTTGCCTCAGAAGAATATGTCTCTGATCTAGGCCATACACAAGGCTTAAAAATCACAGAAGTGGGATGCCCCCTCAGCAGAGCAGATTGCATTAAGCAAGTGTGTTGGGACATACATGTCAGTATGTCTTGCGCTTTGACAGAATTTGATGTGGAAAAGAGGGCCTTTGTTAAAACTGTTGAAATAGCCAAAGCCCTTGGAACAGCCCATGGGAATAACACTGGATGAGAGAAGGAAAAGAGCAGAAAAGATACTTGAAGTGTTTTTAAAAGCTCTTTGTCTCTAGTTGGGTATAGATTTTCACATTAAATAACCAAGTGTTTAGGTGGCCCCTGTTCTGTTGCTGACTGCTGGCAGAAATGGAAGAATGCAAAAGACTCCCAGACTGTCTTCTCTGCTGCTCTGCTGCTTGTTGAGAAAAATCTGCTGGAAGACATTTCCTTTTTTTTTTCTTCCCCTTTTTACCTTCTGTTTTTTAGAGAGGGGACTTGAACGTTGTCCAAAAATATAAGCTTATATTTTTATAAATACAGTTGGAGAGTACAGTGACCGGGTCTCAGCTTGATTTGATTGACTGCTCTTTTGTCTTGTGCTTGTATTTAAATACTTACTTGTTTTGCTTTTTTTATGAGTCTTCGAAGTGTCAGTGATAACAAATGAGGAACTAACCTTTGTATTTTAATGTGTTAGTAGAGCCTGATTCAGAAAGGAGATCTGAGTAGTGGAAATAGTGTAACATTACACTATTAGCAGATATTCAGCCTTTTCCTTCTATTCTAGAATGAATTTATATTCAAGAGATTAAATGTTCTGTAAAATTGCTGAATCGCTTTTTAGCCTTTCCTGGTGTGGTTTTTGTGAAGCCATTTCTTTTGAGAGTTGGGTGAATAGCATTCTCTGCCTCTAACCTGGTGTCTGCTTTGTAAATCTGGATTCGTGCCATCAACTTCTTGCTTATGTGAGGTACTCTGTGTGTTTTGATGGCAATTCTTAAGTGCTTTGGGGCAGTGGAATGGGGTTAGATGCAAGATGGGAGGCAGGTTTATCATCTCTTATGAAGACTGCTATGGTATAGTTGAGCCATCAACCTGCCATGTTAGGAGCACAACAGAATACCTGTTCCACATTTTTTACCTGATTGAGGTGAGTATGTTCATAGTTTGATGTGGTGTTGTTGTTGTTGTTTTTTTTTTGTTTGGTTTGGTCCTAAATTTAATTTGACTGAAACCACAAGACTGTTGCCAGGAAAGTGAGCTCTAGGCTAATGTGTGCACTGGGATTAAGTCAGACTTTGAGTAGATGTAACATCTTCAGTGTGTACACAGTAGATTAGGAGTTTGCAGGCGCTTCAGTGAAGTGCAGTATTTTAGCATCAGTAGGGCGTTGCAAATTAGTGGTGTAACTAATTTATTCTGATTTTGATGTACTAGGTTTACTGTGCATAATTCCCCACATGATGGAACAAATCTTTTCTTGACCAGCATGGATATGTAAACCTTTTCAAGATGGTTAAGAACTGTGGTGAAGAATCAAGTGGAATGACAAGTAAGGAAGCTTATTTTTATTCCTAACTAATTCTACTGCCATTATGTTATTTCTTCACTTGATGTAAGTCAACTTTCTAAGATGAGAAATCAGTAGCTGAAGTCAAGTAGGTATTTTTATCCTTAGGAAAACTTACATTTGAGCTCAACTTGACATGTTGGGTACTTTGCCAGTAAAATGTTAGCTGTGCTTAGTCTACTAAAAACACTTACACGTATTGTTTAGTCTTAAAACTTTGCTTGAAGTTGTATAGTCTGTGAGCAAAATATCAATTTTGTGTTCTGATCATTCCTTTGTCAGGAGGGAGCATCCACTTCTGCTGATGTCTGATTTGTATGTTTGAAAGTATGGTTCCCTGACAGAAGAGTGCATTATATTTTTTTAACAGCAGATCTTTATTAAATATGTTATCGGTGATAATTTTTGGAAAGATGAGAAGGGACCCACTGCAGAGCAACTCAGTGAAGCTGAAAATGTAAGTTCTGTGCCATTTCTATTTTACCTGAATTATAAATATGGAATTTTTTTCAGTCTTCAGCATCATCAGGGTGTATATATATATATGTATGTGTGTGTGTGTGTTAGGCCAGAAGATTCATATCAATATTGAATTATAAATATTTTATATAGTTTGAAATTAAAAAAAAAAGTTTAACCCCCCCCCAAATTAAAACCAAAAGCAACTCCAAAACCAACCTCTTTATATATATGGACCTAACCTCATTAAATTGATCAGAGAAATTAAGAAATATATACAAATTGGGCAGCTTTGGTCGTATTGGTTGAATGTTACATTGTGTCAAGGCTGGAGACTTCCTTTGTCCTTACAGGAAGAGAAGTAATACCGGTAACTTATTTGTCATATGAACTTGATCACAGTTAAACGAGAAGTGTCTTGTACTGCTGAATGCTTTTAGTCAACCTTTGAGTGGTGGTTCTGATATTTTTCTGGTCTGTTTGCTTAAATTATCTTTATCGCTGATTATTTCCCAGTGCAGTGTTTCTGATTTAAAGGGTTTTGTGAATATTTTTGGTGTCAGCTTACTCACTTGAAAAAAAGTAGTTTAGTGTATTTCTTCCTTTTTATTTGGGTGTTCTATCTATTCTTGAATACTACCTGTTTTCTTCTCTTCCTATACTGGAGATTGTATGTGTAATAAGACTTGCAGTCAGTCCACTCTACTCATGAATTTTGACACATCTTGAAAACAAAAGCTACTATGTGTGGTTTTTAAGCAGACATCGCAATGTAAGTGACGTATGAGTTGTAAAGCCTTCATCAGATCTTTATTGAGTAAATGCATATTCATTTTCATATTATACTGAAAATGAAACAAAAATGGCGCACGTCTCAAGCCTGAGACTTACATCGTTTTTCCAGAAATTTTACAACAGTCAGATGGTGTATTGATTTATTGTAGCTTTTGTCCAATTTTTCCCCCTTAATGTGAAGAATCTGACCGGGGTGACTGTTACACTTGCACTGTTTAGTATTAATTTCTTCTACGGACAATTTGAAGATAAAATGGAACCTTTTGAAATGTGTCTGCAAGGGAATTTGTTTGCAGTAAGTCCAGCTGTGGAGCCCTCAACACAAGAAGAATGTGGACTTGTTGGAGCAGGTCTAGAGGAGGGCCACAAAGATGATTAAAGGGCTGGAGCACCTCTCCTATGAGGACAGTCTCAGAGTTGAGGTTGTTCAGCCTGGAGAAGAGAAGGCTCCGGGGAGACCTTATAGTGACCTTCCAGTACCTGAAGGGGTCCTGAAAGCTGGGGAGGGACTGTTCACAAGGGTGTGTAGTGACAGGATGAGGGGCAATGGTTTTAAACTAGAGCAGGGTAGATTTAGATTAGATGTTATAAAAAAGTTCTTTGCAATGAGGGTGTTGAAACACTGGATCAGTTTGCCCAGAGAGGTGGTGGAGGCTCCATCCCTGCAGGCATTTGAGGTCAGGGTTGATGAGGCTCTGAGCAACCTGACCTAGTTAAAGATGTCCCCATTTACTGCAGGGTGGTTGGACTAGATGACCTTTGAAGGTCCCTTCCAGCCCAATATGTTCTATGGTTATGTAGTAAGTATGATGGTTTAAATTCTCTCCATGCTTTATGAAAAAAATATTTTCCTAAGACTGTAGTGCTTCATCAATGAGTTTGTCAGTTTAGATACGAGAGTGCAAAAAACAGAGGGAGAAAAAAAACTTGTATATTTTTCCTCTTGTGTATAACTGACAGACACTTGTATTTATCAAGAGCATTGGTCATCTTTCTTTTCCCTAGGGAATTATAAACACATTCTTAGAACTAGTTCATGAAGCAATTGTTTCGCTGGAAAGGAAAGTTGAATGTTGTTAGTAAGATATTGGGATTGACACTTGAGATCTTGGCCCATCCCCCTGCTGTGCCAGGTCAGCCACTTCTCTGCACTTCATTGTTCTGTCTGTCAAACAAAAAAGAAAAATGTGCTGCGTTAGGTTGATTACATCGGTGCCTGCCTCTTACTGTCGTGACTGGTTTGTGTGCCTGTGCCTACAGAATGTCTGTGATACTGCCGTCCAGCTCCTTAGGGGTAGCAGTACTGGAACAGGCAACACCTGAGGCTCATGATCTACTGTCAGACATAAACTCTGGCCAGCTAGAAGTATGATGATAAAACAATGTGACCTGACAAGTCTACTTTTTCTGTTGTAGGTTGGTAGGGTTTGAAAATCAGCCTGAATTAGCCTTATTTTTTAGACAATTCCAGTGTCTTAATGTCTCTTTTATTTGTAAGATTACTAAATTTGGAAGGTAATTTTCATATGAGCAGATTTTATTACATATGCTTGTTTATGGTAGTTGAATTACATTCGGAAGAGATCCTTAAGGTTGGGAAATGTGTATTTCTGAAGAACGATGAGTGAGGAGGTACGTGTGGATTTTGTTTTACTTTGTTTTTAAAGGTGAAGTTGAGGCTGCCACAGGAGTATTGTTTTTCATCAGTGCTGAAATGAAACAGCTGTTTACCCTAATTGGATGTGTGTCAAACAGCAGTATCCAGAACTGACTTGCGAACCTCTGAGTATATTGCAGCCTCTGGCTAATTGTCTTGAATTCCCTTTCAGTGTGTTCAGTGCAGCCCCACTCTTCTAAATCATTATGTTATTACAACTCCGTTTGCATTCTGGGATGAGAAAAAAACCTCATCCACAGCAAGCTACAGACTGAGTCATATTATGGTATCTGGAACCAATGAATATAGCTGACCTTCAAGTCAGGCTATTGAGTTATTCAGAATTATTTCCTCTTTCATAGTAAACTGATTTTCAAAAAAAAGAAATATCTGAAAAGGCAAGTCCCTAGATAAAGTCCTCTGTAAAGTTCAGGGCACACTCTTAAATACAACTGAACACCATTCCTTTCAGCTGTGCATGTTAGTGTTATCTCTTGTGTGAAACACTACAGTGTGCTTTGTATTTGTGCAGGCATGTATTTTTATGTACTTTCATTGTGCCTGGTAGCATCAACAGAAGATACCGCTCATGAGTCTGTCTCATCTGTGCGTATGTTCTGAGGTGACCAATGTCTTTTTGCCTTCTGCCTTCTTTTCCCTTCTCTGATTGTGATAAAAAGTTTAGCCCTCCATAATCCTGAAGCAGTGCACTGTAAATTTGCTGACTGAGATTCATGCAGACTGAAGAGTGTGCCTTCATTAGGTCATTAGAGTAAGGCATCCTAATCAACAGTGAGATTCACAGATTAATGCAGGAAATACATTGGGAGGGGAACATCCTATAGCATGTTTTTCGGCAGCAGGTCCCTGCATGAGTGATCAGTGTGAGAGAGCTGGGTTAAAACGTTGATGGCACTTGGAGTGTTCTGCTTCAAGTCTCTTGGTGCTCAGTAATGTCAAGAGTCATGAGTACCTTTCTCCTTTACAGGGCCTTTTCTTTGTCATTGAACCTGTTTTAGTCCAGAGCAATCATATTTTTTTAGCACTGACACATTGTGTGAGGTTAGGTCTCAACCTATTTTACTGGCTGGAGGATGAATCAAGTAGAAATATAAGCTTGAAAAATATGATTTGCTGTAACTTTTAAAAAGTTGTTTTGCTTGAATGCTTTTTCAAGACAGTAAAGAATGGTGTGGAGAACACTAATCAGAGAGGTGAACCAAAGAAAGTGTAATGAAAAAAACAGCTGCAGTTGTCCTGGCTCAGTCTGGCTAACTAGCATCTTTCACCCTTGTTTCTCCTTTAATTTTGGAAGTCTGCTTTTTTCTGTGTATTGTTTTCCTCGTTGTGAATTTCAGGCTTCCTTGACCTCTTTGATGTTTTGGACACCTTTCTCATTCATTTATCTAAGGTCCTTATACGGTGGAAACTTCTGGGATACTGAAATTGTGTGTTAGTTCACCCTCTTCTAAATGATGCTGCTCTTAGTTTCTAGAAGAGATTGCTAGAGAGTAATGGAGAAGTGCTGTCCAAATCTGGCACTGATCTGGCATTGACATTCGTGTGCCAATGATTCAGAGAGGGAAGGACTAAGTGAACTTGAAAGTGCTGCTATTGATTTATCTGCACATGTTGAACTGGTTGTCACTGGCAAAGTAATCTTTATATAAAACTAGGTATTTTATGACCTACGCAGTAACTGTTACTGCTAGATAGTGACCCTTTGCTGTTATTAATGTCAGATTCTGAGCCTTGTCGATGTGTGCTAGTCTTCTGAATAATTACTTGAAAAATTACAAATTAGTTTATTATGAGAATCACTAGAATACAACAGAGCTTTGAAGTTATTTGATATAAAGAAAAAAGCAAGGCCACACCATACTCTGTGCTTGTACTTCAATTAATAATTGCTTTCCTTTTTCAATAAAAGATTAATGCAGTAATTGCAGTTACAGATGCCAAAATATTTTAACTAGACATATACAAAGGTTTTATGGCAGAAGAGGTAGGAAGATGAACAGAAGCCTCTTCTTGTTTTATGGCTTATAAAGCGGTAAGATGCTTTTAACAATTAAATTAACCCACAGATGCTGAGGTTGGGAGGCACTTTTGGATGTCGTTTGGTTCAACCCACCTGCTCAAGCAGAGTCACCTGAAGCAGGTAGCTCAGAGCCTTGTTTGGTCAGGTTTTGAGAATCTGTGTGAAGACTCCACAACACCTCTTGGCAACCTGTGATGGTGTTTGAATATTGAAGAACCCAACTGTTTAGTCTTAAAAAATGGGAGGGGTCAGGAGTGATGAAAGTCATAAAGGGCTTTTGGAAGGTTGGTAGATGTCTGTTAAGTTTTCCAATACTTTTGTAAGAGGAGCAAAATTTCTCAGTATAAGTTCCATAATGTTAACTGGTCATCAGTAGGTGTTAGCAGAGGAATTTTTGTGAACTGCCTGCCATGCATTGCTTCCTTTACCTTTCTGGATTTTTCTTTCAAACTCAGTTTTATTTGTTTTCACTTCCAGATGCAGATTCAGTTGCACTTAGTTGGAAAATAAACTTGTTATTTAGCTGTCAGACATCTGAAAAATAGAAAGGCAGCCTTCTAGAAAATGCTTTCCTGAATATTTATGTATTTATTTATTTTTTCATCTTCTAGCTATCTAAATAGGAGACATGGAAATGTGTCCGTATATTTTATTAAAATTTCTCTGTTCTCTTTTTTTTCCCCAGGTCTGCTATTTCTGATCTGTGTATCTCAGTTATGAGAGATTTTTCTTGTGTCTTTTGAGCTTGGTGCTGTCAGCCTCATGTGAACAAACTAAAACAAAAGCAAGCTGATTTTTAGGCAACATAATGCCACGGAGAAGGAAAACTGGTGGGAGTCCTTCTCGCAAGAATGGCGCCATTGCTATATCCCAACGGGACCCAAGCCACACACTGTCACAAGTAGTGCACAGTGTCAACAAGGAAGAGCTCTTCAACAGCATGTCAGAAATGTTTTCTGACCTAGATCCTAGTGTGGTTTATATGGTTCTGTCAGAATGTGATTTTAAAGGTAAATAATATGCAGCTGGTATTACAGTTTTATTCCATACACACACAGCCCTTAACTAGGGTGACTCCAGAAAACTTGATATGGGTGTTGCAAGCATATTTGTGAGTTTAGCCTTTAATGAGTAGGTGAGTCATAATATTTTGATATTTTGTAGCTCCTTCCACACAAGATTCTCCAAGTTTGACAGTGTTTTGGTGAGGCTGGTAATTTGCAGTAGCAGTGTGCTTCACAAATGGAGGTGCAGTTTAGTGGCTTATTCTGTGACACAGAGCAGGGGGTGGTAGAGTGCTGAGGGCAATCTGTTTTTTCCAATTAGTTTCTGTGCCATATCTGCTAGATGCATAAACTGTTTCTGCGGGAGGGGTATTTTATGTCCTAGATCACTATTTTTTAAGACAGTGGTACACAGTATGTGGTCCTGGCACCATTTGCTTTTCTTAAACGCTTGAGTTGAGCATTTGTTTTACTTTCTGTTTTGTGCTGTCATCTCCACTGAGGATTAGTTTTTGCAGGATGAATTCTGTTTGTCATATTGAATTCTCTGCAGCCTCACTTGGGCTGCGTTTCTTCCCCTGTATTCTGCCAAGCTACTTACCCACCTCTCCTGGCAGACTATTTTTATAGTTCATTTGCTTATATTAGAAGTAATGGATGAGATGCTGGATAGCAACATCTGCGGAGCTACTTGTCGGAGTAACAAGCCATATACAGTGCATTTTAATCTATGTTCATATGATCAGATGTGATTAGCTGAGATTTTTTTAAGAATATTTGGAAAGAAGGCAGAATATGACATTTTATAGATGAGCTGTGGTTGGACTAGATGACCTTAAAGACTCCATTAAAAGTCAAAAAAGACTCCAGAAAAGGCTAAAGACTGCTTTTATTGCTGTTTTTACCTGACCTAAATCGTACGGAGTTTATAACTTGATAGCTCTTATATTTGTTGCTCTGATGGTTCTTCCTTTGAAAATTGAAATTGATGGAACTACTAATTCGTGCTTTGAACTCGTAATAAGATTTACCTTTACCAAATAATACATTTATCTAGAAGCTTACTGGAGAATTCAGTAAACATGCTGAGTTCATTATTGTGTTGTACTATTAACAATAGTTTAAAAAAGTGAAAGATGAGCATCTTTTCATATGAGTAATAAGTTGCTCTCATATAGTGGAGATGGAAGGACAGGGAAGATTTTATTTAACATGTATGCAGAAAGAGTTGGACTTTAACGGACATAAACTTTTTGCTGCACTGTCTTTAAGGAAAACAGGATCTTAGCTTTAGGACTCAAATGATACTTGTGCTAGGATTTCATTTTGTTCATGTTGATCACAAGCAACCTCTACTCTGTTTGGTGGCTTTGCAAAGCATTAATACAGGTACTGGATTTTTCAGGCTCTGTTAGATAGGACTTTTTCAATTTAGCCTAGCCATAATGAACGTATTACGCATATGTTCATCTCTTTGGTCCTCAGTGCTGTTTTTCAGTTCATTTTACAGTATTTTACCTATATGAGATGGGTTAGAAATAAGTATCCATTTAAACATCCTGTTCTGATACTTTTTCCAGTTAAGCTTAAAAAGTTCTAGACACTATTTCCTTGGTAATTTTTATGCTTATTAGGCTATCATTTTGCAGCATGCCTGTATTGATTTCTGCCTTTATCTCTAATGAGAAACAGATCAAGGAAGTTGCAGAAGGTGTGTTAAAAGATAAATTGGTGAACTATCTTTTGGTTGTCTGTTTAGTCACGATAAATACTCCTTCAAGTAAAAAACTGTTCATATCAGTTTATGTTTATTCAATTGACCATGTTTTATTCTCTTTATGTTATTCAACAGTAGAAAACGCTATGGATTATCTGCTAGAGCTGTCCACCCACGCCAAAGGAGTAGCATCTTCAAAAATGTTGGGTTTTGATTCAATAGCATCATCACTAGCACTTGTTAATCAGCAAAGATCTGTCACAAATGCAAGAATAGGGGAAAGTACTGCAGAACAAAGCAATTCTGAAGAAGAAAAAGAAAAGGTATTCTCACCTGATGTGCAGCTGACTGAAGAACTGGATTCTTTGATAGAAAACGCCTTTCAAAAATGCAGCTTGAGTGATGAATTGCCTAATTCTGCAAATGACCAAATAGTGCATAAGCACTCTGTGCAACACGATGGCTTTAATGAATTTCCTGAGTGGGAAAAATCTGATTCAGTTTGCAGTGTCGTAATTCTTCCACAACAAACAGGGACAAATACTGAGATTTTAGAAAACTTTAGCTTTTCTCAACCTCCAGTGAGTCAGCTGAGTGTCCAGATGAGCTCGCCAGCTCAGATATTGGAAGATTCTGATGTGTCAGAAACACATGTTCAGCATGATGTAGCTTCAGAAATCTATAAACCATCAAATGGAGAAAAATCATGTGGAAATTCCTGTCAGATACAAGACACTGTTCTGGATCAAAAAAGTATGACTGCTGCTTCTGCTGAGTCTTCCCAAAGACTTCAGGAACTTGGAGTAGCTCTCAGTGGAAATCCTAATTCAGGGTGCCTGGAACAGCACGAAGAGGTAATGACTGCCTTTAACAGCTGTGAGAGCACTTCTCTTGCAAAGGCATCTGTCTCTCTTGAAGCATCGGGTTTTAAAACACCGGATCCTGGGGATTTTCAGCAAACTCAGAGAGATTATAACTCTAATTTTTCTACACCGTCAAGTCAACCTCAACAACGCTGGAATCTAATGGCTCCTGTGTTTTATCCATCCAGTCAAAGTCACAACTTTGTAACTCCTGTGGCTGTCAGCCCAGGACAGTGGAAACCTGTTTCAGACTATAGGTCTTTGGAAAAAGGACTTTGTTTTTCTTCTCCAGTGGTTTCAAATGCCTGGGAGAGCGACTGTTCTCTGAAGGTATGGGGAAATCAAGATAGAAACTCAAAATTGAACCTCTCGCAAGCACAGCAGCCACCTGTTTGTCACATGATGAGAAAAACGATGCACCTTGTAGGTCAAGTACTTGTTCTTCTCAGAGGTGTTCCAGGATCAGGAAAATCATATTTGGCAAGGTAGAACATTTATATTGTGAGCTTCTAAAAGAAATTGCTTAATTGTGTACAGGTTTCAGTGCAGGCAGAGACAATTTTCTGACATTTCCAAATAGTTACACTCATACACTAATTGCCAGCTACATGTTACATGCAGCATGATGAGTAATAGTAATTGCAGAGAGCTGAGTTGCTTGCAGCTCAGTGGAAATTGAAATAGGAGGGGTTAGCTTTAACATCGGTCACTGGCCAAAGGAGTTTATGTCAGCAGAGAATCATTGCACTAGTATTAGGTCTGCTGTTTTCTTCAAGTCCCTCTTCATTTCAGGTGTTTCCTTCCAATAACATGGATGGAAATATGCCAACTCTTTATAGGCAAAAATCCCCTTCCACTGTTGGAATAATATGCGTGGACCTCGTTGAGCTGAATTCTTGATTTGTTTTCTAACTATCCAAAAGCCTACATAGAGCTTAGACTCCTTTGGCTGGCACCTGAAATATTTGGTGCAACTAAGACTGTATGTGTATTTGTCAGTATGAAAGTATGTCACTACATGTAGGTGGAAAAATGCCTCCCTTGTTGTTCTGAAATGAGACTTGTACGGAAATTCTGTCAGCTCTTTCCCCTCGATGTCCTCATCCTTTGGAAAAGGAAGGATGTTATTGTAGATCATCTTTGCCTGGAGGGTGATTCCCCCCCCCCTTACCTAAATTTGCTGCTTTGATTCTAGATAGTCTTGGTTTTGTGCAAGAGGCTAAATACATACACGGTAGCAGATATCAGGGCTTTGGAGGAGAAGAGGGAAAAGCTGTTTACTTCTTGATCTTCCACAGGGCTTTGCTTGAGGATAACCCGGGTGGAATCATTCTTAGTACTGACGATTACTTTTATAAACATGGACAATACCATTATGATCCTGATTGCTTAGGGGAAGCACATGACTGGAACAGGAAACGAGGTGAGAAATAAATAAGGGATTAGCCTGCTCATTTACAGTTCAATGCTTATGTGCTGCTTAAAAAGCTGCCTGTCCTGTAATGCCTGAGTCATAGGATGCAGCATTTATTCCATCTTGGACATATTTTTTTAATAAGTGTGCAGAAAAAGAATATGCGCACAAACTCATGTTTCCAACGTGTGTTTTGCAATTACAAATGCCAGTGTCTTTGTTAAAAGATTGGTTTATCCTCAGATTCCGTCATGGTATGTGTTTTGGGTTGTGTCCCATTTCTGAAGTGGTAATCTGTACGATCTTCCAGAAGTATTTCTTCTCTGAGATGAGCCGTTATATATGCACATGCAATAAGTAATGAAGATGTTGATACAGATAATATACAGATATTTTCCTGCTCTCAATTATTGTTTTTTCTCTTGAGCACTAAACTGTTGGCAAATTAAAAAAAAAATTGTAAGAGCAAGATAGAATAAATGTTTTTTTTCTTTTCTTTCAATAATTGGTGTATTTTTTGATAGTGGCTCCTGCTAAACTCATCATGGAACAACTCCTTTTCAGCTTTTGTTTTTAAAATTTGAACCATGATCACTTTTTTATTGTCAAATTTATAAACAGTGGAGAAATGGGTTAAAAAGAAACTTGCCATTCAACGATAGCTTTGGGTGCTCAGAGGTATTGTAACAAAGCTACAGAAACATGATGCTATATTTCAGAGCTAGTGTTTCTAAACATTTCATTGTTGTGTATTTAAATTACAATAATTCTTTTGATTTTTTCATATTTTATACAGTTTACAGAGTGGGCTAATCTTAAGACTGTTGTAAAGGCAAGAATTTTGTATGCAACAAAGAAGTCCACTTTAAGGTGATCATGTAGTTTTTTTTAGTTTAATTTACTGATTGATTAGTCATGTTGGTGCATTTTACGTCTGTATTTACATTCCTTGATTATCATACATATATTAATTCAAAAGAATAATGCCATATCTCGATAGCTTTACATGTGAGGGGGGATTTCTAAAATAAGAGGGCCTTGAAACAGATCAGGTGAGAGTTCTTTACACAGTGGTTAATGATTATGGATTATCTACTTTAAAAAAATATTAGAAATTTTAGAGAATCGGTAAAAATGTTGCATGTTCACCCTATTATAATGAAATTAACTTTATCACATCCTTTTGTACACATGTGTCTTTCAGCCAAAGAAGCATTTGAAATGAGAATCTCTCCTATAATAATAGACAACACAAACATACAAGCATGGGAGATGAAACCTTATGTTACTCTGGTTAGTATTATAATTTGAACAATGTGAAAAGGGTTTATTGAACAGTATGGCAACAACATATGTTTTAAAATAAGATTGTCTTTCTCAGTGTAGCTATTATTCCACAAGCAAGCCTGGAGGAAAAAAAAAAAAAGAAAAAATGCTATATGGAATCATAACCCAATGTCATTGTGTGTGTCTGAATATTGACCTGGCCTAGTTACAAAGTGACAAAGTGCTTTGCACTTGGGAGCAAAAATAAGTATTATTGAGGAAACTGAATACTATTACTCTTTTACATGATGAGTAAAAGTATAAGCTACTTTTAAAATATAATAAGCAGTGATGTTTGATGTTCCATGAAACTTGAAAACTCAGTCTTAGTTTCATTGTGAATATGACATAGAGGCTGATACCAGCTGACCAGCTGGAGGGCTAGAGTTATCACGTGTTGCTAGCTTACTTGAAGTTATGCAGATTTACTTAAGAATTTTTATTAATTAATAAGGAATAAGTAATAAAAATAATGCACCCGCACTATTTTATGTTAGCAGTGTAGTGCTTTTATTTAGTAACTACAAGTGACCTGCTCTTATTTAGAACTAAGTAAGTACATCTACATTTAACTTCCAAAGTTCTGTTTAATTTAGATTTAAATAACTTGGAGAACTCTGTTAAAGGTTTATCCTACTCCAGTTTTCTGGAGCTTCTCACCTTTTTGCTTAATAGTTTCTAAATGGCCATCAGCACTTTTAGACTCTGGCTCTTATTTTGCTGTTGATCATTTGCCATTTTGGTTGGCAGTTATAAATTTTAATTTTTTTTCCAATGCATACAGAACTGCAGTATTTTGTAAAATAATGAAGGGTTTAGTAAGGCAGTAATTTTTTTTTTTTCTGGAAACAGGAGCAGGGAGAAGTGACACAGTACTCACAGTGTTTCACCTAGTCAGACTTTGTGCTCTTTTTCTGTCATGATGAAACTGCACCGTATATGAACCGTTTATGTGCACCTTGCTCATGTTTTCTGAATGGCAGGGAAGCTGTCTGCAATAGCTGTGTTAATGTAACTGAATTGGTTTTTTGGAACTGGCTTACATCTGATCAGCTCTGAATGTAAGCAGCGAGCTTCCCTCTGTCTCCGAGAGGTTGTGTAGGCATGGGCATACCATATCTGGCAGAAAGTGTTCTACAGCTGGGTCAGTGGAGGTAGAACATTCAAAGGGGTGATACAAAACAACTGTTTTGGTTTTTTATTTCCTGTGGTCATGGCACACGTTTAATTTTACAGTAAGAGATGCATGTCCATGTTTTTCAAAATGTCCATTTATATAATCAGAAGTGAAACACTGAACAAAAGTGTGTTATTCCAAACGTTTAATTGGTTTGGAAAAATAGAAAAAGACAGCTTTCAAGAAGAAGGCTATATGTATTGTGTGCTTTTTAATAGAAATAAAAAATGGACGATGTGGCTTGTTCTGTTTTGTACCTGTTTTATTCAGGCTCAGCAGTTCAAATACAAAGTTATGTTCCGAGAACCAGACACTTGGTGGAAGTTTAAACCCAAAGAACTTGAAAGGTAAAGAACATAAAGGAAAATGTCGTACTAGATTGTATATCTTTACAGTCTATCAACTATGATTTTAAAAAAGGTATCACTTAGTACAGTGCCTGGTGAAGTAGCAAGATATCAGTCAAGATTTTTGCAGAAATAAGTAGCTCTTAAATATTTTTTTCTAGAATATTAACTTTTGTGGGATATATATTATGGTATGTATTCTTAATGAGATCTTTTTTTCCTGTCACTTTATTCTAATTATGTACAAAAGACACTCTTAAAAGTACCTGGAAGGAGGTTATGGTGAGGTGAGGGTCAGTCTCTTCTCCCAAGTCACAGATGATAGGACAAGAGGAAATGGGCTCAAATTGCATCAAGGGACGTTTAGACTGGATATTAGGAAAAATTTCTTTACTGAAAGAGTGGTGAGGCATTGACACAGGCTGCTCAGGGAAGTGGTGACATCAACCATCCCTGGAGATGTTCACGTGTAGACATGGCACTTTGGGAGCATGGTTTAGTGGTCATGGTAGTTTTGGGTCGACAGTTGGACTTGATGGTCTTAGAGGTTTTTCCAACCTTAATGATTCTATTAGCAATATGTGATGTTTTCATAATTTGAATTTCTTTGCATTTAAGGTACAGTGATTGCTCCTGTCAGGTTGTGGCTGTTCTGCTGTTACGGAGTTTAAGGCAGTCAGCACCTCATGGCCTGAGAGGGACAAACCCCTGTGCATCACCATTGTTCGTTACCTCTTCTTTAGCAGGAACTTCTACACAACCGTAGAGCCATTAGAGCCAAGACAGGCAAGACATAACCCCTGTGTAAGTCAATAATAAGAGAGCTATAAGATTGGCTGGATGCCAGGTTCAGAGGGGTGTGATCAGCGGTTCAAAGTCCAGGAGGAGGCTGATTTCCCTCTAGGGTGGGTACCAGGGCTGCTACTATTTAACATCCCTTTTATGACTTGGATGTTGGGACAGAGTGTGCTCGCAGCAGATTTGCGGGTGGTAATTAATTGAGCAAGAGTGGTTTGTTCAGCCTTAAGAGAAGATTGTATTATTGTCTTCAGCTTCTTTCTGAGAGGTTATAGAGAAGACTAAGAAGATCTCTTCTGACAATCCTGCAGAGATAGGACAAAACAAACATTAAGTTGGAACTTCAGAAATTTTGATTACATAAAAGAAAAAAAAACCTACAAAATTGACTTTGAGGGTGACCGGACACTGAAAGAGTTTGCTTGGAGAGTTTGTAGACTTTCAGTCATTTGAGATATTCAAAATTTGACAAGATAGAGCCCTGGGCAACCTGATCTAGCTGTACCTACTGAGAAGGAGGTTGGACTGTGTGACCTCTGGAGTTCACTTTCAACATAAGTTCTTTTCTGATTTCGTAATATCTGTTGTCACCTGAATTTGCAAGCTTAGGTTAAGGTTGCTTGCTTTTCAAGCAAGGCAAGTACGATTATTTTCTTTCCTAAAACAGAACTTAAACGTTTTCTCCCATACTTTCAGTTTGTGTTTTACCATCCTTGGCAGGATTCACTCATTCTAGATGGAGCTGCTGCAGAGCACATTGTTAATTTAACAGACTTAGTGAAAATGTCTAGCCAAAGGATGTCCAAAATAATAGATGAATAAGTTTTCCTCAAGGCCTGAGGAGTTCTTAGTTTAGCAAAACCAGAGAAGAAAAACTGAATTTGGAAATCTTGTGTACCCATTTCAATATCCTTGCATCACTGGCGAGATCTGATATGATGTGTTTCTGATGCTTATTTGAAGATGTATTATTGGTACAGGTTTCCATTTTAGTAATAAGCAGAACATTCTGTTGCAGAACATGGCAATGGGGGTGGAGGGAGTGATGAAGTCAAGTGGAGCAGCAGTTTGTGTGAGATACTCTATTTGGAATGCTTTACTGCACTGATACAGGAAGAATTGCTGTTTTGCCTGGGCCCTCTGAATTCTCTGGTTACTCTTGCTGTAAACCTATTATCATTAAATTATTATTAAATTATTCAATCATTGTAATATACAAGTCTAAAATGTTTCTTTTTCAAAATTTTTTTTAACTTGTAGGAGAAACATTCATGGTGTATCTAAAGAAAAGATCAAAAGAATGTTGGAACGATATGAACGCTGCCTTACTGTTAGTTCGATATTGGATTCTTCAGTCCCAGATAAATCAGAAGCTGTTGACTGGAGTGAGGAACCTTGTCAGGAGGAAAGCCATGGGTTAGATTCTTTTACTACCTTTGTAGTCTCAAATAAAAGGCTAAAACTTCAAACTTCATGGCAGTGGAACGTGGATAATGCTGTTGAACAGTGATTGCCTAAAAAATTACTTAAAATATAAAAAGAAATATGCTACATAGTTTTGATTTTTAAAAATGTCAGGATTTCTGGAGATGAGCAGTCAAGGTCTCTAGTCAACTTTCCAGTGCTTTTTGAAAACCTCCCAGCATGTCTGTGTGTTACTTTTCAATAAGCTGTGCTTGATTGACTTTCTCTTATCTTAGGAATGTGCTGTTGGATGTATGTTGTAAATACAGAACACTTAAAATCTATAAAATGCTTTTCAGAAGAGTGTAGTCCTAAGTACGAGCAAATTACTAGATTTGAGTCTATGTTTTGGTACTAAATGATGTTTTCGTGGTAGAAGGTGAATTCTTCATGCAGTAGTAACGCGTTATCTTCTTGCTCTTTAGTGTATTTAATTTAGGTTTGTCTAGATTTATGTTGCCTGTATACACGATTATTTTGTAGTGGCCAATCTGAATAATGCCATATATGCATTATAATAATGCAGAAGAAATAGATTTTATTGTAATTATTTAATCTGATGTTTTTGCATGCTTAATGTATTTGAAATGAAGTGGGCACTGGTAATTAATGGAATGTAGTTGATTGAGAAAATAGTATGACAAGAAAAGGCATGTCCTCTCCTAGTTAACTTCTAGACATTTTTAGCATTGAGCCATCAGTAAAAAGCAAGAATCATTGAATAAAAGCATATTTACCAGGTTTGCTGATCTGAAGGAGGAAATGTCTGGCAGCAGGATCCTTCAGTACATAACTGAGTGCAGGGAATTGGGGAAAATAGACTTCTGAGAAAATATTCTCAGTGCCATACTGAAGTAAAAAAGGATCCTTACCCAGGAAAGTTCCTCTTTATAAAAGAGCCAAGCAAAGTTAAAAATTTGTACAAGTACTTAAAGAAGGTTTGAAATGGATTTATCTTTCATTTTAATTTGTGTTTCAGAGAGAGAGAGGCTCGTTGTGATGTAAAAGGAGAGAAAACTTTTTCTTCTGATGTGGAGCCTCTTGAATTAGCTGAAGATGATAAAACTTTTCCTGATACTTTTCTAACATTAGAAAGTAACTGTGATCCTGAACATTTTCAGAAAGAGGAAAAGGAAATGAAAAATAATTCAGTAGAACACACTTCTGAGATCAGCACTGTTCAAGATGACTTGGCTGTTTATTTATCAGATTGTGTAGAAAAAGAACTCCCCTTGGAGAAGAAGGAAGAAAAGGAAGAAAAACCACAAAAAAATACTGAGGGAGAAGTGAAGGAGTTTGATGTGGCCACGGCTGGAGAGACTGTGTGCTTGCATACAGGAGGAGCTGAGGAATACGGTGATAACAGCATCCTTAAAGTTAAAACTGAAGTTGAACAATCTGGTGAAATACATACAGAACAAG
This sequence comes from Apaloderma vittatum, assembly GCF_000703405.1. NCBI lineage: Eukaryota > Metazoa > Chordata > Aves > Trogoniformes > Trogonidae > Apaloderma > Apaloderma vittatum. Next base: position 20,644 of record NW_009710632.1, on the reverse strand, counting down.
AATCGACACAAGGTAGTGACGTAGTGGAAGCAAGCAGTTCAGCTTTTGACACATCAGAAAAACCAGAACTAAATTTCCTGGGTGACTGGCCTGTAGAACAAACAATGGGGCAGAGAATCAAAAGAGCTAGAAGACTAGAAAAATCTTCCCTGAAGAGCGATAAGGAAGGTAAAACTCTCAGTCAACAGCACCCTGAGTTAGATAAAGAGCAGGCGGGCTTGCCTGTGACCTGTACTGTTGAAAAAACATGTGAGGAAGAAAATCTAACCTCTAGCTGTTCCTCTTTTAGTTCAGATAAAGTTACAGCAGAATTGCAAATGGTAGGACATTGGCCTGTCTCGGGCTCATTAGAACAGAGGCAGCAAAGGTCAAGGAGAATGAGAAAGACAAGTCTAAATCGGTCTGATGAAGGCAGAGATACTGATGGTAACATTAATAGCAATACTCTTGAGACTGTAGATGTGCTTTGTGGGATGCCTGTAAACACTGCAGAGCAACTGGATACAGAGAGTTTGCATATGCACCAACCTGAAACAGAAGCTAGTGAAACAGTAGACGAGAAGAAAACCCAGCAAAATAAGAGAATGAGGAAACATCACAAATTAGCCCTCACTTTTACAAACAACAATTTGCCGCATCCCAAAGAGGAGGAACACTTGTCTATGCTTAATGCGGCAGAAGACACACAAGACACGTGCTCATGTAGACAAGAAAGTAGCTGTTCACAGACTGAATCACAAGACTTTGCTCTCCTGTGGAGATTGGAAAAGAAAATGCTTTTTCCTGAGACTACCAAAGTATTGCATGGCAGACTAGATGGCTTCAAACCCAAAGACATAGGTAATGCCTCAGATTCTCAGGAGAAAATACCCTATCGAGTTATGTATGATAAAAGTACATTTGTGGAAGAAAGTGAACTTCTCGATATTGATGAGTCTGAAAAGCTAGATATGCTGTGTAAGCTCTTTGAGTCTGTTTCATATGAAGCTGTGAAAGATCTGTATGAAAGGTGTAACAAAGACATAGACTGGGCCATGGGTCTGCTGTTAGACTCTGATGAAAAGTTACGCAAAGATGTCGATGCTGAATGCTGTCAAGTAAGCAAAGCTGAGCCAGTCATAACAGACCTCGATTTCAAGGCAAGTACAAACTGTGGTGAGAATCTCAAAGACTGCGAACAAGCACCACAAATAATTGAGGCGGGCGATATCTCTGAGCCTTTAGAAGACAAGGACTCATCGCTCAGCGTTGCAGGAAATCAGGCTACCAAGGCAACTGTGATAGGTGCTGATGTGTCTGACCCATTGACTGTTACGTCACTGAATGATTCAGTGGAACTGATGAATTCTGGAAATGCAGCCCCTGGAGCTGATGCATGCAGCTTGGCAGCAGATATTATTGAACCATCCGTTTCAGAAGGGCAGAAGATAGAGTCTGAGAGTCCTGTTGAAGAAACTATAAATAAGCCATCGGTCTCAGAACTTGATGCAGGTTTCTTTATACCCATGACTTTGCCTTGTGGTAGTAACACAACTTTGACCAATCTGAAATTTGAACTAAATAGCAGAAGTGACAGTAACCCTTCAGAAAGCAGTGCAGAGAATTCCAAAGTGACTGCTTCATTACTGGAAGCGGATTGTGCACCTCTTGTTGGTCCTAGGAATGATAAAGAACTAGAGATGGATAAAGAAACCCAGGGCAGATCCAGGGAGACACATGGTAAAGAAGTAATTGAAACACCCAGCTGGGATGAAACTAAAGCCAAGATACAAAGACCTACACCAGCATCACGTGCAGCCTTCAATATAGATTGCCTAGAACTAACGTTACCTCCTGAACTGGCACTCCAGTTGAAAGAAATTTTTGGGCCTGTTGGCATTGATGCAGGTATGGGCAAAATTATGCGCATATTTTTAATGAAAAAACACAGTTTGGGTAAGAAAACCTTTCTACCATTGCCTGTGCTTTTTTCCCTTCATGCTTTTTTAGGAAACAGATTTGCAGAATTCCTTGTAATACTGTCATTTGCTATTGTTAATCAAAAAATGGAACTGAAGTGTGGCATAAAATACAAATGCAGTAGCGCTACCTTCTGCCTTTTCTTTTTGTAAATGCACATACTTTAAAATCATATTGGCTTATTTGCATTTTGAGCAACAGGCCTCTGAGCCAATATTCAAACTCTGAAGGGATATTAAAATGGCGAGGAAGATGCAAATTATGACTGCTTGGGAAAACAGAAAGAAAAAAGAAAGCTTTAGGCATCAGTTAAATTGGGAAAGAAGGTGAATGGTTTAGAGAGAAGATAAAGTGCAGCTGTACTTAAAAGATGAGAACAGACTAGTCTGCTGAGAGACTATGATGAAGGAAGCCATAAGCAGCTCGAACATGTATCACAAAAGTTAAAGACTGATAGAAAAAGTAAGAAAACACACAAAAAATGTATAGCTTATTTGTTTTCTCTCTTTTTTTCTTCTTAAATTCTTTTCTCCTGAAGCTACTTGATGTGAAGCCCTGGATGCCTGATTTATTGGTGAATTTTACTGCTAGCCTCTTTGCCTTCCATACCAACCTCCTAAAAATAAGTTTGGTTTTGATATCAGAAGGATGTTTTATCATGTCTGAAATATGCCCTTTGATACATGTGTGCTTCTTGCCATTTTATTTTTGAGAGGGTGAGGGAAAAGATGAATCATTATGATACCATGATAGTTCCTGCTATTTCCTTAGAGTTAGAGAGGATGCTTGGAGTTTGCTTTTCTGAGTTTGTGTGCTTGAAAAGAAGGGATATAACTGCTGCTGGGCAGTGGCAAGTGCATCATGTTACATGAAAGCAGTTGTGTGTGGGTTGTAATGAAACGGGAAATTGCAGTTTCACAAATGGAACGGTGGTTTTAAATTAACAGTGGCGTTGTAAAAGAAGGTTCTGCTAGAAAAATGGAAAAAATAGAAAGATGTATTTGTTCAGTTAGTCATATTTCAACAAGATACAATTAATGGTAACTTGTTTTTCCAATCCTTTCAGAGTTTTTGAACACCAGATAGTGAATTCTGTGTGGAATGTCTGGTTTTTTTTTTTATTTTTAACTTGGCAGTTGCTGAAATTTTTTTCAGGCATGACAATTTGTGCAGAATCTCCAGAATTTAAATTAAGTCTAGGCTGCTGTACTTTAATTGCTTAGATAAGATTTTTTTAGACTGCTTTAATGAATACATTTTCTTTCTTCCATAAGGATCACTAACTGTTGAGGATTGTGTGGTTCATATTGATCTGAATTTGGCAAAAGTGATTCATGAAAAATGGAAAGAATCTATTCTGGTTAGTAGATTGCTTGCTTACAATATGGTATGGCACGCTTGCGCTTTGTCAAACCATTTGTCTCCGTATGTGTTGGTCTGGGTGTGTAAGATAGAAATATCTTTTGCTCGAACAGTAACAGACTACAGTGGTATCTTGGAAGACGTGAAGTTTATCGGCATGTCATAATAATCAGAGCTGTTGAAAGACAGTTTAAGGGGTGAAGGAACTGCATGTCCTGAGTACCTCAGTACAAAACCCAAGATTCCTAAAAAAAGGACAGATTCAGTACAAGATTGGTTAAAAATTCCACTGACCAAAAATCATTACTGGCTCTTTGATGTGTAAGAAGGGTTCTTTTATGAATAATTACATGTATGAAACATCCCCATATACGTTACTTGAGAAAAGTTCTATAATCTCCATTCCTTCGTAGTCTTATGAAACTTGGAATGCTTTTTTGGCAAATTTTCTTTCAGTTTATTTAATTAAGATTATGAATTCTTAGTAGTGGGGCATGCTCCTCCAGTTTGTGTTTCCAGAGAGACAGTTCTATGTTTTAAACTTCATAATTTTCGTAATTATTTTTCTTAAATACCCAATATTTAAAATATGTGATCTTTGGGAAATACTGTGAGACATTATTTTCAAGCTGGTTTGCTTAGAACGTAACACTTACGAAGTTTCACTGCAAAATTTATAGCTTACGACATTCATGGTTTTACTGTTTTTATTTAGAAGCGTCAGAGGAGAGATGAATCATGTAAGTTGTCTACAGAAGGTATGTCATATATTTCTCTTAATCGTAAAAACACTTAATTATCATTATAAAAGTCCTGAATTCTTTGAAACTTCTGTAAGATTGCAAATATTCTGACTATTGAAAAATGATGGATTAATTTATTAAGCCAAGCTTTTATTTATCGCCTTTGGTTCCATTTACAGAGATGGAGGGGGGAGGGAAAGAAGTTGAATTATGTGCAGAATCACTAGTCCTAGGCAGATGCAGAGGCTGTCATTTTGTGTCCTTCAGAGGACTTAAAGAGAAGCTCTGACTGGATCAGACTGCTCTGTGGTCTTGCTTTGGCAAGAAAAGGTGTGGCCAGAGAATTAGTAGCAGAGCGAGATTTCTTCAGGTGAGGGAAGGGGGTCAAGAAAAAGACATTTACACGTTGTTGGCCTTGACAGAGGAATTGATTGTAGCAGGAAGGTTTGTGTCCTTGTTAACAAAGTGTTAAATTCTCTGGCAATGTAATTTTTATTCAGCTCCCAGGTGAAATGTTCCCCTACCGAGCAGAACCCCACTACTCTTGCTGGGACCTGGGTGTGTGGGTGCAAACTCTCCACACAAATTGTGAAACAGTGCTGTCAGTGTGAACTCATAGAAATTAATGAACAACCTGAAGTAAAATCAGATTGTTAAGCATCTGTCCTTAACTTGCAGAGGAATGGCAGGTCAACATGTAAAGACTTGAGTGGTAATTCTGGTAATAAAAGCAAACAAACCTCTCCAAGGTTGTTTACAGCTGTAAGGTACCTCTTGGCACTTGACAATTTGGTGAGGGAGTCTGGTAGTTTTGCTTTTGTTTTACAAAATAAAGGTGATTATCTAATCTTTGGAAAATAGAAGTGAGGAAGGTGAAAGCTATGAGTTGTTTTCTGTTTTGTCTTTAACAATATGGTTTTAACGAAACAGATTGAAAAACTTATTTTGGCTTTGCTTGTATAAATAAACTAATAGTGGTTTTATTTGTCACCTCATTTTTATTACTTTTGAAGGTTCTACTGTGATTCAGCAGATAGAAACAGATGACACAGAAATGCTAATGTTATCTCAGAATGCAGACAGTAAAATACAGAAGAAAAAAATGAGCTGGGTTTCAGGCTCATCTAGTGACATGCACTCTAGAAAACCACCAACATCAGACGTTTTTCCTTTTATGGATCACTGGAATGCTCAGATCCAGAAAGTTTCTCTCAGACAAATAATTTCTGAAGAAATAGCAATGCAGGAGAAACAGGACCTGGTATGGATAGCACCATTTTTTTAATGCAGTTTAAATTTATTTCTGTCAATGAAACAGTATGTCTTACTGGGTGCCTTATCTTTCTGCTATTGATTCCAGCCTGAATTTCTGAGACAAATGCATGCCACTTAGTATTGTTGATTACTGTGGTACAGGTGTTTGATTGTGGTAGATATTTCTGATTAAAAAATACAAATCTCATTTTGAATTGTAATGTTTTGATTTTTTCACAAACAGATCATGGTGCGTTTCACTGTACAGGTTAGCATCTGTGTTTGGTTGAACTGTTTTTTGATTGCTCACTTTAAAACAGAGATCGATTTGATTTCCCACACTTTATTGGGGAAGCAATATCAAAAAAAGTTCTTAAATAGCTCCATGCCTTGTTTGTTTAGAAGTGGCTTGAACTGATTTTAATATTTTTTGTAAGGAGAACCCACAACGTTCCTTACAGATGAGACATTACATGAAATACTTTAAGTTAATCTCAAACAGGTTTCTGTACCCGCTTGTCAGAATATAGTAATTTTTAAAAAGATTTTTATTCATTTTGTATCTTCCGCAAAGTTCCCGTACCCTGTTTGGTTGGCGTGTGCATAACACTGCCCTCTACTGCCCGGCACCTCTTCAGAACAGGCATTTTTATTTGTAGTTGTCTCTAATAAGTAGCTGTCCTGAAAAAGAGGAACTTTGTTTCTACTGGCGTAGAAAGTTGGATGGATTAGCCCGTACTTTGAAAGAAGGCTTGTGGATTCTTTCTTAGAACTGCATGTATGTGTCTTACTGATAACAACAACTGTGATGTCTGCAGCTTTATTTTCAGTTTGGATTCATGGAGCTTGGCTTTGTTTTGACCACTTCTTCTTTTTTCTTTTTCTTAAATCTGAGTATTGGAATGATCAGGCCGATTTATTCTGGGCTATGTTTCTTCTCAGCATGACTTCACAAACATGAATATTTATTACAGTACAACTTCAAAGTTGTTTGCGCTGTTTAATAATAAAATATTGTTTCAATCCCAGGCCATCAATATAGAGAGGTGGACTTTGTCCAATGCTAAGCTAGGGAATGCAATGCAAAACTTAAATTCTTCCTAATAAATCCTCCTTTTGTTTTGTCCAAGTTATGAGGAAGCTCCAGCTGAGTCATTTCAACTGACTGCAGAGTACTGCAGTGCTGTATCATACAACTCACCTGTCCCTACTTTATTCTCATCAAATCAGTGTGGCAGGCTGATACTGACATGTCATTGCTGTGGGTGCACACCTACTGATTAGATTTTAAATCTTAACAAATAACAGTAAAGTTGGATAGACTCTGCTGTTACTATATTTTGTTCTAATTAAGAACTCTGTAATATTTTTCCTTTGTCTTCTGCATAGAATCGTGTTCCTTCTACGGCTAGAAAAGACTGTGCTGCTAAACTAAAGGAGAAGCAACTTTTTGAGATGTTCCCAACTATTAATCAGAATTTCTTAATGGATGTCTTCAAGGACAACAAGTAAGAAATGTTTAAAATTCTTTGTGAAAATGGCACTCTATAGTGCACAGTTACTTTAAAGAGTTAAGTTTGGCCTTTTCCAAACTACCACACTTTTTGTAGATCTAAATAAAGGCAAAACTAGTTGGTCTTAAAAGCAAAAGGGCATAAAAACTCTATGTATGGACCTGTTTCTTTTTCCCAGGAGTAGGTAATTTCGCTGGGAGAAGAATGTCTCTGGCTTTTGGCTTCTGACTGACTGTCAGTGGAATTTCATGTTTGCCCTAGAGCTGAGGTTTAAATCCAGTGGAAGAAATGAGGGGGGGTGGTAATAGTGGGTTCACAGAAAACAGCATCTGCCCAAGAGGAAAACTGCTGTCGCCTACTGTTCGCTGTGAGTACTTGCCTGGTTACTGCAGCAGCTCTGAAAGAATGAGGCATTTTTGCTGACATTTACTTTCTCTCTTCTGCATTATATTTCTGGGATATATGGCTACCATCTTAAATTCAAGTTCCCGAGAACTGAACTTTTCTGTAAGAGAAATTTGATTTTTCATCTTTGGCCAGTGGAATGTGTGTCTCTACATATGGTTTTGCTTGTCTGCTTATCAGTCTTTCTGCTTGTCCAGGTCATTATCAAAACCTTTCCTTGAGGGTTGTTTAAAATTTGTCCTTCATCTATCTCTATAGCTCAAACATTTCACCATTCTTTTGTCACATTCTAAATTCTCTTCATAGTGTCGCCTTTCCCGAAATCTGTCTTTACTTTTGATCAGTCTTCCTCTTGTCTGCTTACTGAACAGCAAGAAGAATAAAGAAGGAGGCCTTATTAGAAAACTAATGTGCATTCTTATTTTATGAAATTTATTAACAAAGCTTGACTGGAAATACCAGGATTTTCCTGCATAATGGTTTCAGAAAACTGAGCTAGTTTTAAACTTGTTTATACTATCTAATGCTGATTAGAGAAGATTTAAGATAAAGTAACTTATCCAGCCCAAAAATCAGTGTTTACTTCTACTCTAATGTCTGATCAATTAAGGTTGGATACAATTTACTTCAGTATTTAATAGTCTTTCTAATAGTCAAGTGCCCCTCAGTTGTGTTTCAGTCAATCTACATGTATGT
>NW_009710632.1:0-12680 GCF_000703405.1 Apaloderma vittatum | reverse complement strand
AGGAATGCAGTGCAGTGAGTCTGCAAGCCTTTTTGTATTAAGGTGGAAAATTCCATTGCAGTGCTTTATTTCCGTTGTTATCTATTTATGTCACAATATCAAGGTTTGAAATACGTATTTTAGTAAATGTAGCAGCTATGAATGTATTTGTAAAGTCACAGATTTTACTTGTCCTTTACAGCTACTCTTTAGAACAAACTGAGCAGTTTCTGAATTGTGTTCTGGAGGCAGATCCTGTAAAAACAGTTATAGCTCAAGAAAGTGTTCAGCAAAATGAAATTGTTTCTTCCTACGGTGCTACAAAGAACCGGGAGAAGAAGGTATTTTTATTTTTTATTTTTAAATAGTAGTTACAAATGTATCCAAAGCTATGTTGATGAAAAGGCCCTACAATGCCAACTTAAATTCAACACTGCCAATTCCTACAGGCAAAAAAAAATAAGGAAGAGGATGATCCTTTGAGCGAAGTATTTCAAGATTTTGAGTATCCGCAATATGATGATTTAAGAGCAGAAGCATTTTGTCACCAGCAAAAGAGACAGGAATGTTTGAAAAAGGCCGGGGAGGCCTATCGCATGGGTATGAAGTCTGTGGCAGCATTTTATGCACATCAGGTAAATATAACATTGTGCTTTTTGCCTGAATTTAGAGAGGTGCTTAAATATTGAATTGCAAGCGATAAGAAAAACATTGTGCCTACTAGTGTTGATGAATTTCCTCAATTACTCTTTGCTGTCTAAGTTGTTACATTGAGAATCACCTTTCAAGTAAACTCTTTCGCTAGTAATGATACTTATATGAGAAGCTAATGTAACCAAATTTAGTGCAAGATTTCATGAAAGGTGATATTTAGTGTTTGGTCACACATGCTTGTTTTCTCACAGATCTCACCCTTGCATCCACACGCTTTTAAGCACCAAGATTTGTGTCCACATGCTCTGACCAGCCTCAGTCATGTGTGCCATGGACTGCAACAAACAGCAGTTTTCGAATCACAGAGTCGTAGAATTGTCAGGGTTGGAAAAGACTTTAAAGATCATCTAGTTCCAACCCCCCTGCCATGGGCAGGAACATCCCCCACTAGATCAGGCTGCTCAGAGCCCCATCCAGCCTGGCCTTAAAAACTTCCAGGGATGGGGCTTCCACCACCTCTCTGGGCAACCTGTGCCAGGGTCTCACCACCCTCATGGGGAAGAACAACATCCATAGGCGCACTGCCTTCCTCTTAATTTGTGATGAACAGGTTTTAGATGTGTCTCCTGTGCTTTGGAGGAATCAGGCAGATATTACCGTGTGATCTTTTGCCTCAGAATCTTCCTTGCTTTATCCTCCATAAATCTCAGGCAAGATTACCTTGCTGTCTTTGCTTCCTGGTTCTCACTGTCTTTGTGGCCGTGGTCTGTCTTGGGCTGGGATAAAGGTGCTTTTTGCCATCCATCTGGTTTTGAAGGGTAGATCTGCTGCTGATCAATCCTGTGTGCTCTGGCCTTGGAGCACTGGCTTTGGCCTTGATTGAAGCACGTCTCTCGGTGTATATCAGCTGATCACTGTTGGTCTTTGCTGTTGATTGTATTCTCTATTATAAGTATCAACTGTTCTCGTAACGGTTTTTGTACCTTGGTTTCTCCATGCCTTGTGTCAAGATCCTTCTATCCTTCTATCCCTCATTCACATCACTTATAAAAGTCCTGTTACATATGTCTTCAAAGGCTGTAGTTTTCCCTCACCTGATAGCCCACAAAAATTCATTAAGAATTCATGTTGTAGAAGCATTTAATTCTAAACTGTTAATTGCATTACGACAGAACAAAATCACTTGAATTGCTTGAATTTGCTTATCTTAAAAAAGCTTTCATGCAACTGATACATCACTCTAAATGTTTAGATTGTTATGGTGCGTGTAAGAAATATTGAGTATTGGTCTTTATAATGAACTCTTTGTGTTCTTGGTTTATGTATTTTTGATGTTTGGAGAGATTCTAAAAAAAGGTTTGCATGATTTTGTTTGACTTTTGTTCTTAACCATAATGATAAGTACTATATGGAAATTTATGTTTTCTTTTAAGTAACAAAAAGGCAAACTAAGTTACCTTTATTCATGAAAAATACTTTATGCTCTGTGGCTTCAGCCTGTCTTGGGAATCCTCAGCAACTGGGAGTTAGGGGGCTGCTGTCTCTGGTCTGACACTAATACACCTCAGACAGACTGTCACTTCTGTTCTTTTGAGCCCTTGTCAGTCCAATACCTGGAGTTAAGTCTTCCATTCCTTTTCAGACTGTGCCTGCAGATCTTTGATGACATAATTTTTGCTTTAGTCTCTCAAATATTATTACTGCAAGGTTCATGGGAAGTAGTTGGCACTTGTCCACTGTGTAATGTGAGTACTCCTGTACTGCTCCTTGCCCCTAATTCCAGTAGGGACTGTATTGACCTTGTCTGTCGTAAAAGGTCTGTCACAAATATTAGGAGAGACAATAAGCAACTATTATTAAAAAAAAAAAAAGAAAAAAGTGTTTGCCCTTAGCTTGTCTAATTTTTAGGGAATGCGTTCAGAAGAATTAACTTCAACTATAACACTCAGTAGGTTTTTCCTGGACTGTTGGGTAGTTTCTCTGACATAATTTCATTACATTTTTAGCATAACACTTGCCAAAAGTAAAATTCTGTTGCTAGGATAATAAATCTGAAAATCAGCATGGAGCATAACTTTTTAGCTTACATAAACCCTTATGGTTTTGTGCCTTTTCTGGCCTTTTTTCTTTCTCGCAAGATGTTTGTTGTAATTTCTTCTTTGTGCCAGCATTGAGTAGTTTCTTAAGAACAGATTTCATGAAATCTCCTTGTGGGTAGGCCTCACTGAGCCTCTTCCAGAAGTTCTGTTACAATTATAAGTTGCACTGCTTCAAACTGTGAGCTAAAAGCACCCTGCCAGTACCGTCGTTTTAAACCCAGTGAGCGGTGTGGAGCTTACGTTATGTCTCGGCACGTAAGAGTTGCTGTGCTTATGAATTAAGGGTCGCCTTCATGAGCAGAAGATGAAAGAAGCCAACCATGCAGCTGCCGTGAAAATCTTCGAGAGAGTAAATACGTCCTTGCTGCCTATGAACGTGTTGGACCTGCATGGTCTCCACGTGGATGAAGCTGTGAATCAGTTGTCCAGAGTGCTACAGGAGAAAAGCGAAGGTAGGAATAAGCTAATAATTCTTGGTCACTGAAAGTTGTTCTCATTGTTTTCTGCTAAGAAATCACGATATGTGGCAATGTTGAAGGGAATTAATGTGATTTAATAACGTGGAAATACAACTGGCTTTTGTGTTATTTTCAGAGTTCCTCCACGGAATTGTTTTTCCTTTGACATGGCAATGGTTATTTTTGCTCTCTGTCTTTCCCCCTGCTTCTTTCTAAATATTCCTTTTCCTTCTGTTTTGTATCCTTTACTTCTGTTTTTTCTCGGTTGAAGCCTTGGTCGAAAGACTTGAGCCTGGCATTTTTAAGAGAGGCAACAATCTAAACGTGTGTCGTCTCTGCATTGCTTTGTCAGAGCTATGTCACTTTTTTAATCTTTAAAAATCATTATGTTGGAATTATACCTGCAATGATTATACTGTTTTCAGCTTTTACATGAAAGTGTGTGATCTGAGCTATCTTTCAGTCACTTCCATCTGCAGGATCTCTTGAGATCAAAACACTGATGCTTCCGTAAATGTCATTTTGTGCAGTACTGCTCGAGGGCTTGTTTTCTCTCCCAGTGGAGTGTTCTAGTACTTCATGAGTGTTCTTGCTGTTAAAAGATGCTTTTTCTGCATTATTAGTTTACTCTATAAATTTAAGCACACTGAAAATGTCTTCATAAGAAAATTCTTACATAAGGTACCACTGCACAAACCTAATTTTTTGAAACATCTGCTCCGTACAGGAGAAACAGAAATATTCAGTGGGGCCTTAGATAATTCGTTTATTTCAATATACATCAGTGATAATTAAATTGCATTATCTTGTATGATTCCTAAAATGATGTTTGTATACTTTAAGCTGTAACCTAGTAACTTTTAGAGCTAGATTTCTTGAGCTGCACTTAAATCAGGGCTCCTGTAATGATGATAATGGTTCTCTGTTCAGTCCATTCACCTAAACCTGAAAAAAAAGTTCAATTTAGCGTGGATACATGGGAAAAGGATCAATGCTGGGCACTTAATGTTGGCAGAATTAACAATAAACTAATATAAAACCCAAATAAAGTTAAGTCATGGAACTGACTGTCTTGAACTGTCAAATCTTGGCTTGTTGTGAGAATCCAGTTAAATTTATATTTTTTTCCTCCTTTTTCAAACTCTTCATCAGTTTAGATTGCTGTAATCTCTGGGGGAAGAGCAACTTCTTATGTTATCAGGGCTAGATGCTCTAATAAAGCTCATACTGTGTGTGGGTCTGTTGATTCACATGCTCCAACATAGCAGAAGTTAGTCCAAATAAGTATGACTTGAATGTAAAAAACTGTGTGGATTTATATTTTCCTCCTTCCTTTCTTTTTTAATCCAATAAAATATTAATTCTTTATTTGCATTAGTTTAAGATAAAGTGTGAAACAATGGAGAGAACTGTCACTTAACAATTAACTTACTTACTTCTACCTCTTTTAATTTTGCAATTTTAATTTGTATCATGGGATGTAAATTCCAAGTGAAGATTAGATTATAGAAAGAGTACAGCTGCTATGAAATTAGAAGGATCTTGTGATAATCACAACATGCATTTTGCAAGCAAGCTAGATTTAAAAAGCTTGACTATAATTTTTCAGAATATCTCTTTCAGAAGAGGAGAAAAAGGCTCTGCTTATATAAAAGATGCATAGCTAGCATGGGAAAGCCAAGTTCTGAATCACTGGTGTGAGTTTTCAGAAGAACCATGGGAAGGCCATACTGCTGAGTCTGTGTCGGGGGAACATTTTAACCGTTACCATCCCTGCTGTTACAGAGTACCAGCAGACTGGTGGTAAACCCTATCTCTGTGTTATCACGGGAAGAGGAAGCCATAGTCAGGGAGGAGTTGCTCGCATCAGACCAGCAGCTATCAGATACCTCACAAGCCACAACTTCAGGTGAGTTTAGATTTTTGTTACTGATACTTTTTTTTTCCTTAACCCACATTGAACTAACTGAAAATTGAACTGAAGTTTTAGAATACTGTTAAAATGCTAAACAAGTTAAAGCAGGTCTGCTGTTTCATAAATCTGGTGCAACTGTGTGACACAAAACCATCTTACACAGGGCACATATTAAATGTTAGATCCTTTTCTCTGAGAGAGATGAGAACACTATGAATTAAACTTACCTAACAGTTTAATTACACATTTCCATTCAAGGTTGCTAGCTTTACTGTCAAAATTTGTTAATCTTCCTTTTTATTAGTCTCCGATACCTGCTGTAGCTCTCAGCTGCTTATGTGGGACAGCAATTTAGCAAGTCTGGCCTGGAATCGGCATGTTTGCTTAGTTGTGGAGGTGACTGTGAAGGTGGCACTTGGAAATAGCAAAGACGTCCCTTCCCATTTCCTTCTTGCTTTCTGCAGAAGACAAGGGAGAAAATCTGTTTTGAAAGAAGAGGGGGACGGAAGGGGAGTGGGAAGAGAAGTGCAGAATAAATATAACCAGGAATGTTGGGCAGCTGTGGTGGTTTTTTTTTATTTTTTCCTTTAAGTCTTCCTCCTGCTGTTTCCAGCTCTTCACTGCATTGGATCGTGTAAAATCCTGCTTTGCTCTTGCATCCAGAGGATGTGATGCTGATTTCATGACTCTGACAGGCACGCATACTTGACTGAGAACCTTATCGCCTTCCATATGTTTGATGAGGGCTGAAGGAGATGGCACATAGCTTTTGTATTGAAGCTTCATCTTTTCTTGTTTCACAGGTTCACAGAAATAAAGCCAGGCTGCCTGAAAGTCATGTTGAATTGAAGGGTTGTCGAGAAGAGGAATATAGAAACCATGATGTCAGATTGCAGCTAAAAACTTTGAACAACTGCAGTAGTGTTTTTGTAATCAGTTTTAAAGGACGACATTTTATTACAAACGGTCCCAATTTACAGCAAGTGGTTTTGTCAGTACGTTTCCAGGAAAATTTTTTGAACCTGCAAAAAGAAGACACTTCACAAATGCAGATTAGGAATTCTGCTGAGCACTATATGATGTTTTAAAGGGAAGGTACAATTTTTAAATATAACTTTTTCAGCATACCCTGTCTACATATTTTGACCCTCACACATTTTCATTGCTGTGGAATCTGTTGTTTTAAAACATAGTACCTTGTACAAAGTTATGTTCTGATTCAGAACTTCATGCTAAACACTTCATAAGAGCACAGGGGAGGCAGGAACTCAGCATCTACTGGTACCTGAGATCCAGTTAAAACTCAGTGCTAAATACATGCAGGTTTCTTCAAAAGTCTGATGTAGTCTATTTTTTAGTGGATATTTTGTAATGGGTTGACCAGTCTTTATTCCACTCTAAACTTCTGATACTGACAGATGCATATAAAGGACCGTGCTCTAACACCAGCTGTACTTTTGTTAATTTTGCAGACTTACTGTGATCTCTTAAAGGGAAAAATACAATGCTGTAGTTCAGTCTCTACTTACACGTAGCTAATACTGTAATTTTGCTGCAGGAAATGCCCTTACTTTTTTCAGCACCTGTTGAATTAAAAGTGTTTTTTCCTTTATGGCTTTTTAAATGGAGCAAATTGAGTTTCACTTTACAGGGGTCTGATAGTCATGTGTCTTCATTCTGCATATATTAAATTTTGTGATTGCCTTGTAGAAAATATGATTGTTCATGGGACATTTTAAATGTATTTTTAACAAAGTGAATGCTAATACTACAGTAATAATTGCCTAACTGGAAAATCTGGGAGTAAAAAAGTTGGTTGGTGGTGTTGCGTCAGCATCTAGAAATACCTGTGTTAAAAAAACCCAACAAAACAGGACAACAACAGAAAACTCTCAAATTAAATATGAACACCTGTACTTTGGCAAGTGTTTCCAGTAAGCATTTCAGAATGTTTTTTTAACAGAAATATCTTCTAGAGTGCATTGCTACTTTTAATTACATCTTTGCCTCTTGAAAGGCATAAAAAGTTTTTACTACAAACCATTTTTTTTTTTTTTGTAAGGCTCTTTCAGAAGAGGTATGAGTTTTGTATTAGGAGTAATATCAGTAGGTTAAAGATTAATGGGGAGGTTTTTTTCCTTTTAAACCACGTTTGCATTGATTTTTTTTCCAGGAACTACATGTGCGTAGAATTTGTGGCTGAACTCGTATGTGTGTGCAAGTTCTGCCGTTTGTGCACATGGGTGGTAATAAGCAAGGAACTTCTGTGAGAAAAGCTGTGGATGGAAATAGGTTTCACTTGAAAAACGTGTCTGTGTAAGTTGCTGACAAACTGGAAGACATGCTGGTTGTTGAATATCCATCTTTGCTGTAATATATACACAGTGAATGCAATGTATGGTAGACTTAAAAATAACAGACACAATGATCTTTTCATGGTGATTTCAAATGGAAGGATAGCTTGAATAATACTTAATCAAAGGGACTCCTACTGGAATAATTAGACTGTCATAAGTTTTATATTTTTTGTGGGTACTTAGTTCATCTGCATTGTGTCTCTTCTTCTTTCTCTCTGGGCTGCTCTGGTGACCAGTGGGTGAAATAAAAGATCTGTGCTCCCAAAGCAGCACTTAGCAGAGCTGTTTCTGTCACCTCACGATATTCTGAGCGGTGAAGCTCATGCTCAGTCTTCTGTGACAGTGCCTAAAATGGCCTGAGGTGTCATTTTTCGGCACTTGGACTCGAGACAGCAGTTTCAGACTATCAACTGTCTGGGGTTGCAGATGCTATAATTGCTTCCGGTGAGCCAGGGTCTTTGTTTTGGACTGAGGAACTTCCTGCTGCTCCTGAACAGTTGTTTCTCAGTGCTACTCTTTATAACGAATGCAGGTGCGGCTCTCTGGGGTGGCTCTTTAAATCGTAGTCCCTGTTGGTTGGCCCCAGGTGACCTGAGTTACTCAGGAAAGGTCATGTTCCAATAGTGCTGTGCTTGTAAACAGGGAAGTGTCAACCCTTCTGGTTGTTTTGGGAGGGCGCCTGATTCGCTCAGTGTATTCACACCATTCCTGACATGGACAGAGACAGCTTAGATTTCAGTTCAAAAGATGAGCAGAAAAAGTTGTTGTATTGCCCATCTGTTCATCTTAATCTCATTGTTGACAAGTTTACTCTGGAGATGAGAAACACAGCTTTTTTACCTTCCTCTGGCCTAGCAAGGGGACAGTGATTGCGCTTGACTCTCACTTCCCCAGAAGATGCTCTAACCAGGGTGCTCAGGGGTATTCTTGAAGTTGCCACTTCCTGAGCTGCTTTCGAAATTGTCACTGCAAGCTAAAAATGCAAGATAGAGGGGACAAAAGAGATGTAAGAATTAAAAAAGTGCATAGACAGTCTTTGAAAGAGGGCTGAGACGCTTCAAAAAAGAAACTGTTCCAGCTGAGCTTCAAATGTCCCTCGACAGTATTTTTCTGTTTCTTAGTCCTGTTTGGATAAACACCTAAAAAGTGTTCAGGGAAAAACCTCAGCTCCACCCTTTACTAGGAGAGTCTCTCAAAGTCAGCAGAGAAGTACATAGCTTGAGCAATTTGGAGCACTTCTCTCTCTGCCTCTCTCTGTTGCCCCTTTGGGTGCAGGTTGAGGTTCGCTGAGGTACTCCAGATACCCTCTCTGCTTATAGGTTGATCCTTCACCAAGTATAGGTCGTGCGTTTACAGGCTGAACTTTGGTGGAAGACGATGGTTTAAAATTGTAACTTGGGCAGAACTGGTCTTGCCTTGATTGAAGTTAGTGACAGAGCCTTCATCAGCTTCAGCAGCTCGGGGAGAGGCATTGCACATCCAACTTGGAGAAAATACGATCTCAGCCTTTTTTTTTTCTTCTTTCATAGGAGCTTAGGCGTGTGCTTAGACACTGTGCTGAGCTTGATAGAGAGTGGAGAAGAAAAGTGCTTAGAGAGAAATAAAATAGACTTTGATTAGTAAGGATCTCCATGCCTTCAACTACTTGCCAAACTGTCCAGAAAAAAACCACCACTGGAATTTTTATAATGTATAGTGGGTTGAATTATGTCAGATATAATTGTTTCAAAATGGCATTTCAAAGTAGGTTACATTTTAGAACTTCCAGCATTTCTGGATGTCTTTTTCAGTTGCATCCGTGAGAATCCTGAGGTATCCTGTACATTCTGTATCATCTTACACTTTTTAAATTAAATTAGCACTTGGCTGTATTGCCACCAGCACTCTGAAATAATGTGTAACTTAAAATACCTATTTTGTGTACCACTTTTTATTATATTCTTCAACAGTATGTGGTTGTGATGACTGGTAGTGATTAATGTGTGACTTTTGATCTCTTTTTAATGAAACATTTTAACGTTTATCCCAATTTTTAATTTAGGAAAATTTATATTTTCTCTTTAATACAAAATTTAGGGCTTGTTGCTAGCGTTTGTGAGTAACTTAAAGAGAGGAAAAAAAAAAAAGGGCCAGGTGCAATGAAGAAAGTTGTTCTAAGTAATGTGTTTACAAATATATCTCAGATGGTTTGTGGAAGGAGTAGGGCAAAAGTGGTCTAAAAAAAAATCAAGATACTTCAGGACTTTGGCTTTTGCTTTTGTATGTGATACAATTTTATTGAAACTTAATATTTTTATTGGCCTATTGAAGGACACCTCAGATGAAGCTTAACTGGCCGTTTTTTGGGGTTTCAGAAATAACTGTGACTTGGGAATCCCCATTTAAACAGCCTCCGATCCTCCAGTCATAACCTAGAACATCAGTAGAACTCGAACATCTGGAACATCACTGTTGTGATTTTGTACAGTGTCAGGGAATGTCTTTACATACTTAATAGGACATGTTTTCTGGAAGGTTTTACTTAAGGAAGTTAAACGTAACCCATTTCTTACTTAATCTTACTACAAAATGTGGTAGGTGGACAAGAGAATAATTTCATTGTTGATAATGGCAAAGAATCATCATCATAAATGTAATATGAGAAATTAGACGTAGACTTTACGCTACTGATACTTATGTCTTGAAATGCAATTCACATTTCCAGCATAATATTGCCCTCTGCAGAGCTGAGGAGGTGGTAGAGTACAAACACTCTTAACAGTACGTTGACTTAAAAGTATAATGTTCTCTTAAAAAAAAAAAATCCCACTCAAACCCCAACCAAAACCCAACTGTTCATGCTACATAAACTGTGCAGAGGATTAAATGACTATGTGAATATGCGTGTGAACAGACTTAGTATTGCAGCTACCAGCTGTAAAAGCTGTTAGGACCAGTGCATTGGAAGATATTAATGTTTATTTTTAAAGTAAAATTTTAAAAAAGAAAGATTTTTGTATTTGTATAAAGTTGTAATTTTGCTGTTAACTGTAACTTTCATTTTTTTACTGAAATATACAGTTTTTTAATTTGCATTTAGAATTTCTAATGTGAAAAGGAATTTACAAAATCTAGTTTAATAAAGGATTTTTGCGATGAGTATAGCCTTCTGTCTTTCCTTGGAATACTACATTTCTGCTCGTAACAAATTTGTTAAAAGTAGCCTTGGAGTTCTGCGTGAAAGCCACTTGCCTTGACTTCGAGATACCATCTGTAGGGAGATGAAGCAACCATCTGCAGGTGTAAAAAGGAACAGATTTGTGGCCTGATTTTAAGTGCTGCGAGTGGGAGCTGAATGCTCACGTTGCTGAAAACGAGGGTCATGGTTTCAGACTCATTTATTTGTTTATTTATTTTAATCCTGAAGTAGCTGAAGAGATGCTTTTCAAGGCCTAGTTTATTTTGTGGGAGAGTGAGGGCAGTGGTGTTCGTCAAAGGGAGGGGCAGATCTGACCACTGTAAAGCTAAGGGTTAGGGGGAGGGAAGTGTTATGGGTAGACCTTGTTTAGCAAGACCCCTTAGGCTGGGGGCAGGAACTGAAGCACAGTCCTTGTGGACTCGGAGCTAGTGAGCCTGACTTTTCCCAAGCATGCTCTGTGCAGATCAAGTGTGGGTATTTCTGCGTCCTGTTGCTACAAGTGTGGAAGCACACCCCAGAGCAAAGTGATGGCTGGAGTCCAGCCTATTTTATTAACTCAAGTAGAGGATAACCTGATTTCTTACCTGAGTTAACCCCTTCAGAGTCATTCCTGTGACTTCACCGCCTTGTAGCTTGGATAGACTGCAGAAATGGACCGGGTTTATGCATTTGTACAGCAAAGCCCTGACTAATAAGCTGTTCAAGAGAATGGAGAAAACCAGTTTGGGCAATGCGTGAAAGCTTGGCAGATGCCAGCTTAGATATGACATGGCAGAGTTGGAGACGGAGAATGTCTCGTTGGTTTCGTGCTCCTTAGGTACAGGACTCCCTGCTGTGGCAGTGTGGCTCAAGGTCCAGCCTGGAGTTTAGTCTCTGAAATAGTTGTGTTTTAAAGTGCAGGTACCACCACGGGACTTGCCTTCTTTCTGAAGGCATGAGAGCAGTTCAATGTGGAGACCCAGCTAAACTCGACCTTTGCTGAAGCAGGCCATCCTGGTTGACCAGCTGCTGTTTCAGCTCATGCCCTAATTTCCTCTGTGTGCTGGGGAACTCAAATCTCCTCTTTGCTTGCGGCTTGGAGTTTTCTCCTTGACAGTACTCTGTGTGTTTTTGAGAGTCCTTCTCCCTGTATAAATATGAGAAGTGGAATATTTTAGTGTGCTCTTACTTATGGAAACAATTTGAACTTGAAGGCTGAAAACTGAAGTGTGGTAAAATAAAAACAGTGCTTGAGGCAACCAAGAGTTTTTCAGCCCAAATCGTTAAAGTACAACTGAATGTTGTGTCTGCTGGTGGAATGCATTGGGTAGCTCGACAATAGGTGGTGCCCTTGCCAATGGCATAGAGCGATGGTGGTGGCAGCAGCTTTTTATACGGTGCCCTCACAGGAGCTATTGTTTCTCTGTGTGACGTGCACTAAAGGATGTTATTACACATCACGTGCTGCTCATTTCTTCCTCAGAGGGAGAACGCTGCATTTAGAGTATTGTTTTGGTGACTTTTTTTTTTCCTTTGCAGATGGGTGGAGTAGAATTTGTTTTCAGTCCTGCTGCTCTGTGCTGTAGATGGGCAGGACAAATTCATTTTGTGCTCAGATTTGAAGATGATAACATTGGGGTTTCTCCTATAGCTACCCTGCGTTGTTTTTTTGTAGGTTAGTTTGTCTGGGTGCTCAGATGGATCAGTCTGCTCGGAGAGTGACATGATGACATTGTGCAATTTGGTGAAGTCCTGTGCCACTGTGGCTGCTGCTGGTGGCACAGAGTCTTCTTGAAAACCGTTGGGAGAAGGACCCTCTTGATGTTGCTTGGCTTTCTACATCATGAGGCCTGGACAGAATAGCCATAGCTTCTCATTAATTGCCATCATTAAGTGTGCGGGATAGGGCAGGAAATCAAGTTCCCTTTTTCCTATAGCTTGAGTGGCTTCTACATGGCATGGAGCTGGGGGTTGCTGCCTTCTGAGGGTTAGCTCAGAGAACCTCTCCCAGGAACAGGGCCCCTGTTTGTCCCTGTCTCGGTTTAGAAGACAGGGGAACCA
>NW_009710631.1:0-3226 GCF_000703405.1 Apaloderma vittatum | reverse complement strand
ATATATTTATAGATATAAATATATAGTGTCTATAAATATATCTATATCTATCTCTATATATATAAATGTATATATGAGCATGCAAAATATCATCGTGCTGTAACGATAATAATACATTTTTTTACCGTTATAAATCCTTACAGGAAATCCTTGTGCGCGTTCTCCACAAACCCCTCCTCCCTCCCGTCCGTCCGTCCCCCCCCAAGGAGTAAAAATTGTCAGGAGGAATTTAAGCAGCGTTTAAACAACTTATCTTGCAAATCAGAACATCTTTCAAACAGAAATTGTATTTAAATCTGGAAAACGAAGTGCCCTTTCCCTTTAGCTACGAAAAAATAAGGTTATGAGGAATAAAAGTGATGAATTAGCCACTGCGTTAAGCGATAATAAATCAGGCTTGGTGTGATTCACGATCAATTCCAATTAGTCATGAATATGCTAAGTAAAGCACAGTACACTGTTTTAGACAGTTATTTCTTCATTAAGGATCACTCAGTGATTTCTTTCACAAATGCTCTAATCTGATTTCCTTTTGATTTCCATTAGAGACAGTGAATAATGACATTTAATTTAGCCCTGCACCATAAACCCAAAGATATTTGTTGTAATTGAATTACTGCCTGCTCCTCACTATGGTCTCATAACTTTCAATTATAACCCTGACAGCTGGGTGATATGAGTTTCCAGTACAACACTAAAAATAAAAGGTTAATAAGGACTAGCTACCATAGGAGCTTCAATTTATTTACAGCAAATTTCCACACTAAATTGAAACTATATCCTTTAACAGCAAGGGACAAGCGGCTCAGATAGGAATTAGAGAACAATTCTGAAAGTATTAGAAAAAAACCAAACCTTCCTCTTTCCCCTCCTTTTTTCCGTTTCCATTTACTGATGGATAACAAGCTCTCTGCTTATTTCCTAATTAATTATCCATTTCTGCTGTTTTCCCTCCTGATATTTCTTTCATTTATAGTTTTATTTTCATCCATATAAACCTCTTTTGTGAGATGTTTATATTTATTACTTTTTTATATCCCTTATAATCTTTGCACGGATCAGTCCTCTTCTTTTTTTTTTTTTTATGTGCACTGTTTTAAGATCTGTAAGCACTTGAAGCACCAATTTTCCTGTAACTATGAACATCCTGTTAAGGTGCTGCTCAGTAATAAAGTACTTGAAAGAAAGAGTGCAGAATTCAATTACAAGTAATTTATTTTTATAGAAACAGTACATCAAGGCCTTGGAAAGATATTACAGAGCCCAAGTAAGAAGATCTGGGAAGATGACATAAGAGTTGATGTCCCCTTCAGCAAAAGTTTAATCTTTTCATTAATTTATATGGTGTGGTTAGATCAATCTTCCAGGAGAAAGTAGGCCAGCAGCACTCTGAACCCCTGCAACATGCCCTGCAAACCGCCCTTCCTAAAACATGTGCCCAGCACCACTGCACAGCTCCATTTATACTGAGAGAGGCAGGAGATGAAGGGAGAAAAGAGCCTTAAAAATTAATTTTAAAAAAAAAATAAAGAAGACGAAAACAACCTAGCTACTCCATTTCTTTTTGGAAATGCCTCCAGGAGGCAGTTTTTTAGAGCAAGATAGTTGCTTACTCAGGCAGAGAGTCTATGAGGAGTGGAATCCTCCCTCTTTGCTCTCCACGGTGGATCATGTTTAAGGAGGGGGACAAGCTGATCCCGCTCCCCAGTCGAGCTCGGGGCTGTATGTCTTGTCTTCCCGCTGTGCTCCGGGGGTGAGGGTAGGCACGAAGACGTCCACCTCTGCCCACACAACCACACTCGCACCTAATGGTATCCATGCGCACACATGTATGGGCGGATATATATCTGCATGCGCGTCTCTTATCGTCAAGGTGCGAAGGCTTTTTGTTCAGTGGAGGGGTTAGCTCAGTGACTTTTCCTTCTCGAGTGTTGGTTTGAGTCTCTTAGGCTAAGCACAGAGTTATAACTCAAGAAGGGATTTCTTTCAGGTTTCTCCTGCTCTAGGCCTGCTGAAAATGCCACAAGTTGATCTTATTAACTATTTCTAGGTTGCTTTTTGTTTGGGGTGGTGTTTTTTGTTTTGTTTTTTGTTTGTTTGTTTTAATATGACATCTGTTTTGGGAAATCATTCCCTAGCTGGCTTAAGCGGAGGGAGGTATTTTTCCCCCTCATCAAACCGAAAATCGGATTTTAAAATAATCAATGAGGAGCCACCCAAACAGACTGCTCTCATGGCCCCAGAACTACAGCAACCCGGACCTATTTTCAAGGTTTTGAAGGCTAATTGGCATTTAGCTGTGTCTGTAGCAGGATGGGAGGGGTGGGGGGAGGCTCCACCAGATGGGGTGCCATGCATTCATATGCTTGCTGCACGAATCAGAGCAGGCACCTTTCCCCTGGCTCTGGCTAATCCTGTCCCTCAGCACCCAAACCGTCTAGCCTTATTCATGGCGATTGTTTCCTGGGCCTTTTTTTTCCCTCCATAACGGCCTCATAGAAGCAGGAGGGGGAAGAAAATGAGGATTAAGGGAGAGTTAATGGCGCATTTGCAAGGAAGAATACAATAATTAAAAAACAAAAAAAAAATCAGCGAGTTGGTCAGTTGTTAGAGACTTGTCACCACTATGACCACCACACTCCCCCCAAAAAAAAACCCCACAACCGAACAAAAAAAGTAAACCACCTTCCTAGGAAATACAAGGCACAGACAGATATTCTTAGAGCAGAATTACTGTTTGGCAGGACAGGTACAGCAGAGTTGCAAACAGCTTGCCCATCACACGTGTCATCTCTGCCTTCACCTCCCAGCTTTGGATGAAACCGGGCACTGTGCTAGGATCCGCTGGCAGTTAGGAAGTGAGGTGAGGACGTTTCCAGCAACAGAGCCTTTCTCTTACCTGGACCCTAGCTTCAGACAGTCCCAGCCTCTGGCTTAGTTCCTCCCTCATGAAGGCATCCGGATAGTGTGTCTCATCAAAAAGTCTTTCCAGCTCATTCAGCTGCTCTAGTGTGAAATTGGTTCTGCTTCTCCTTTGTTTGAGCTTGGTCTGTCCGTCTTCATCTTCTGACTTCACATCTTCCCTTTTCTCTTTGCACTCGTAGATCCCTGCCGGGAGGGGGAAGGAGAAAACGACACTGAGCCTCCCTTCGCACCTCTCCGAAGTTTCTCTCCGCAGCACACGGAGCACGGCCCTCCCTCTCCCCGTCCCCGAACTCAGCGCAAC
>NW_009710630.1:0-1371 GCF_000703405.1 Apaloderma vittatum | reverse complement strand
GGCCGCTTGCTCGCGGAGCACAACCTTTGGGGCGGGCCGCACCGTGTTTGTTTTGCTTTTCCGAGTGCCACAGTTTAATTTTATTTTTTACTTTTTTACATAGGAAGCCTCTCTGTGGTTTGGATATTTAAACAGTTATTAACCGAATGACAATTAACAGATTGCACAGACAGATTTTCTTTTCAAAACCTCTGAAATTGAGTACAGTTTGCAAAACTATCACGGCATAGTAATGACAATGAATTTTGATTTCCCGGAACTGATATTAGACTCCTTATTAAACTATGTGCATCTGCTTTTAATTTACTCCAAATAATTGGAAAATGCAATGAAGCTTTCCAATTAAAGCACGGCTTTATGCTGTTTAATAATACCCCCATAATATTATAGCTTATGAAGTGACAGGTGAGTTGGTGTATGAATAAAACATAAAGGCGGCAATAAGGGACAGAAAACCGGAGACAGTTGTTGGGGATTTTAAATGCTGGATGTAATTTGCATATATTAATCTCTTCTTTTCAGCCTTATCAGGCGTTCTTCAGTATTTGAAGTTAAAATAGCGTTGACAGGCGGGAGTACGCTTAGTTTTTTCAAGGATTTATTACTTGTATAATTTCTGATCTTTAATAAGCAGATATGACTGATCCTCATAGTTCTATAGAAATCGGTTAATTGTTCCAGATGGCGTGTACTGATTATGCAAAATTACTTTTCACACCATTTTTTTTTTCTGATGGAGTTTGGAGTAAAATTAAATTTTTTATAGCCGCCTTATCATGCTGTTTTACAGTGGTTTTGCACAGAAGTTGAATTTAATCTACTATATTACATTGACCAGCAGAGTTATTCTAATGTAGCATTCTGTGATTTGACAAAGAATAATAGAACACATTGCTCATTGTTCGTTACTGTGCTGCTCATAAAAAGGAGTTCTAGTGCAGAAAACCAGGCTGTTATTTATGAAGAATGCTTAATTTGCACAGTTAAAATGCAAAATCGTTACAATGAGATGTTCCCTCTTTCGGAGAGAAGACTTGGGCAGAACAAATGAAAATAGTCTTGTTGCGACAGATTTTGTCTGATAAAGAGGGGATTTTGAAGCGCCTGGGCTCTCTGTCGTTGGAGGGGCAGCCATCCCTGCAGCGCGCTGACTCCCATCAGGAGGTGTCACTGGTGTTTTCCCTGATTATCGTCAGCCACGTATCTCAGCGGCATAATTTCATAATTGAAACCATTTATAAAGGTTGTTGGGCTTCATTTAGGTAATGAAAAGCTGTTTATACGGCACAGACCACACGTGAAGCCCTCTTGCTAGTCAGGTTATTGCCATTCGTTCTGGCGGCCACCGGCTTGAGGGGAGGAGCCATCCCC